>NC_142013.1:32454704-32724704 GCF_049901735.1 Notechis scutatus
TTTGGAGTTATTATTTGGTAGATTTGGTTGTGATCAATTCCACTGCAGGATACTGGCTATTAATAACAACGAAAATCTTCACTGATTTCAGTTCATGGTAACGATAGATGTTAAATATGGAGCCATTTAGCATGTGAAATTACAGCTTGGCATAACCATAAATATTAACTCATTGTTCAAATATTACATGTGCTTTAGGTCATATGGACAATTCCCATATGCATCATTTATTATTCATTTTTACTGTTCCAAACATTTTACATCCATTATATAACAATATGTACCTGTGCAAGTAATAACATTTTTAAAAAATCATGGGAGAGATATGATATGCAATTGAACAAAGTTCAAAGTTTCACTGATGTTGATCTAGTAACAGTTTTTTGGAGGAATAACCAGCTTTATAATTTTTTCCTAAAAGATAAAAAAATTTGCAATTATATTCTTGAAATTTGGGCAAAAGTGTTTAGTAAGTAGAGAGGCTGAAAAGATGTATTATTGCATATTGGTTCAAAAAAGTTTTCATTAGTTATGATAGTGAAAAAAGAATCGTACGAGTGCAGTACAAAGTTAGAGTGTACCAAAACAACGGTAAGAGATTCTCTTTATATTAGGACACATTTCAATGCCATATATAACACTGTAGACTTTGCCTTGTGGTGATATTTGTATGATGTTTGTCATCCACCATGATTTCCATTTGCTTTCTTAGATCAAAATATCATCAGAACAACATCAGAAGGAAGTAATAGATCTCAGGTATTCCCATATGTTCCCATTTCTTCTAAGATTTCTGACAATCTGAGATAAAATCCAAAGGCCCAGAATCCCCGTAGACTGCATATGGAAGTGGAAACAGTTGGCATTACAATTTTTATGGACTGTACCTTGTGGAGATTTGCCAAGACACTATTTGCTAAGAACACATAGCCAAAGAATTTTTATTGTTTAATTCTTAAATTCATATTTGTTCTAAATAAAATCAGATTGACAAAATGCAAAAATACATTCATGTGTCAACACTAATGTTAAACATGCCTTTTAATTCAGTAAGTAACACAATAATTACTTTGGGAAATTTTTCAGTAGCTGACAAACATTTCAATACCAAGGTGCTGCAATAATAATAATAATAATAATAATAATAATAATAATAATAATAATAATAATAATAATAATAATAATAATAATAATAATAATAATAATAATAATAATAATAACACAACTACCATATAAATCAAATGGATATCTAGTTTATAGCAACCAGCATTAAGAACAGATCTGGAGAAGAATTTAGCAGTATATGGATCAGAAATTATGTTATCTACTGTAAGATTAATATACCTGTCACAGTTGACACCTCTGTTGAGAAATCCTATATTCATGCAGATTCAAATTTTATCTGTTTTTTTAGGTGTAGGTGACTAGTATTGAAAATACCAGTAGGTTAGAATAAAGTACTTCATCATTGTTGTTATGCTCTTC
Source organism: Notechis scutatus (assembly GCF_049901735.1). NCBI lineage: Eukaryota > Metazoa > Chordata > Lepidosauria > Squamata > Elapidae > Notechis > Notechis scutatus. The sequence goes on from NC_142013.1 coordinate 32,456,190, forward strand.
ATGATTCTCTTTTCAAAAGTTGTCAGAAATGAAATGAGACATGGCAAACTAGTTGCATGTATGGTTGCATTCTTTTTCAATTTCATGTGACAACTTGATCCTAAAATGTGAAAATACTCTGGAAAATTCTGAGGAGTAGATTAAAAGTATGTTAACTTCACAGGATATAGTTGTCATGGATACAGTGGTGATTTCTGAGGAAGCATGATTACACATTGACATATAGTAATAGCTATATCAGAGTCCAGCACTGTGTTTATTTTGAACCTCTTTTACAAATACGATTCCATAGTAAACAATTATGAATTGGGGAATGTTACAAAAGGAAACTCAGACAACAGATGATGCACATCATCTGAACATTTCATCTGAAGTATTGTATGTTTGTTCACTCTTTACATTGTGGAAAATTTGTGAAATGGCTAGGGATAAGCAACAGACTCATTTTTAATGATTTAACTTCTCATATGTATTGCAAGTAGCACTCCCATTGCAAGATTAAAACGTCTATTGGATATTGTACCAAATCTATTGGAATATTTTACTGGTTTGAGCTGCATGTAGAGTCTTGGTGAGTGTTAGTTGAGATAAATTAGTTAGTTAGTTGCATAAATGTGCCTTTTCACCTTAGCAAAAGGCTATCCATTTATTATTTGCACTTTTATTTCATGGTTTATATCAGTAAAAGCACAGAACAAGTTAATTGATGCAAATATGTATGATAAGCATCCAGACGTTCTTTTTCATTGCATGCAGGTGTAAATTATAGTGTTCAAAACATATCTTGCAGGAAAACATGTATTGCTGAGCAAGCACAAGTGTCTTTTTCATAATCTTCAGCCCTTCTGTGTTGGCAGAATTTTAAAAATCAGAGAAATTTGGGTGGCTAAGGCCAAAGCCTCCAGGGAGGTTATACAGGTGAAACTCAAAAAATTAGAATATTGTGCAAAAGTTCATTTATTTCAGTAATGCAACTTAAAAGGTGAAACTAATATATGAGATAGACTCATTAAATGCAAAGCAAGATAGTTCAAGCCATGATTTGTCATAATTGTGATGATTATGGCTTACAGCTCATGAAAACCCCAAATCCACAATCTCAGAAAATTAGCATATTACATGCAGTCAATAAAGCAAGGATGGTACATGGAACAATATTGGACCTCTGAAAAGTATAAGCATGCATCTGTGCTCAGTACTTGGTTTGGGCCCTTTTTGCAGCAATTACTGCCTTAATGTGGCGTGGCATGGAAGCTATTAGCCTGTGGCACTGCTGAGGTGTTATGGAAGACCAGGATGCTTCAATAGCGGCCTTCAGCTCTTCTGCATTGTTCAGTCTCATGTCTCTCATCTTTCTCTTGGCAATGCCTCATAGATTCTCTATGGGGTACAGGTCAGGTGAGTTTGCTGGCCAATCAAGCACAGTAATCCCACGGTCACTGAACCAGGTTTTGGTGCTTTTGGCAGTGTGGGCAGGTGCCAAGTCCTGCTGGAAAATGAAGTCAGCATTCCCATAAAGCTCATCTGCGGAAGGAAGCATGAAGTGCTCCAAAATCTCCTGGTAGGTGGCTGCATTGACCCTGGACTTAATGAAGCACAGTGGACCAACACCAGCAGATGATATGGCTCCCCAAATCAACACAGACTGGAAACTTCACACTGGACTTCAAGCATTTTGCAGTGTGTGCCCTCCATTCTTCCTCCAGACTCTGGGTCCTTGGTTTCCAAATGAGATGCAAAAGTTGCTCTCATCAGAAAAGAGGACTTTGGACCACTGAACAACAGATCAGTTCTGTTTTTCTTTAGCTCAGGTAAGGAACTTCTGACGTTGTTTGTTGTTCAGGAGCGGCTTGACAAGAGGAATACAACATTTGAAGCCCATGTCCAGGATCCGTCTGTGTGTGGTGGCACTTGATGCACTGACTCCAGCCTCAGTCCACTCCTTGTGAAAATCCCCAACACTTTTGAATGGCCTTTTCCTGACAATCCTCTCCAGGCTGTGGTCATCCCTGCTGCTTGTACACCTTTTTCTTCCACACTTTTCCCTTCCACATAACTTTCTATTAATGTGCTTTGATACAGCACTTTGGAACATCCAACTTCATTTGCAATTACCTTTGAGGCTTTCCTCCTTATGGAGGATGTCAGTGATGGTTTTCTACACAACTGTCAGGTCAGCAGTCTTTCCCATGATTGTGCTTCCTACTGAACCAGACTGAGAGACCATTTAAAGCAGGGGTGGGCAAACTTTTTGGCTCGGGGGCCGCATTGACTTTTAAAATTTGACAGACGGGCCGGGTCAACACAAGATACGATACAAGCAGCCCGCCCCCACCGCGGCAGAACCCTTCGCCCTCCTTGGCAGCCTGCAAGCTTTGCCTTTGCAAAGCCCTCGGGGAAACCTGAGCAATTCCCAGCAACTTTGGCGTTTTCATTCACGAAGTTTCACCTTTATATGACTTGGTGCTGAGAGTGGTGAATTCTTCTCTGACAAAAGGAGTTTTCTCAGCATCTTTTAGGGATGTAGTGATTCACCCCCTTTTCAAAAAACCATTGCTAGATTCATCTATACTGAATAACCTTTGTCCAGTTTCCAAAATTTCCTTCCTAGGGAAGACTGTTGAAAAGGTGGTTGCATAACAGATTTAGACAATCCAGGAAGAAGCAGATTATCTGGATATCTTTCAGTCAAGAAAGTAAACTGTTAAGTTTACTTAACGATATTGGTTGCCCTTTGGTCGATCTTTAGTGGGAGTAAGATAGGCACTATGTTGCTTCTTCCTCAAGGGCTGATTCCTGTTACTGTTGATTGTGGGAGAAAGGTTTCACCCTCAGTACTTGCTTTATGGTGTTCCACAGGTTTTGGTTCAAACTTTTTTCCAGGATTCAGCAGGATTCTGTTTGTTGCTTTTTCATCTTCTGTGTCTGCCTGAGGGCAATGGCAATCTTCGTCCCTTTCATATGTGTGTTGTGACATATGTAAGAAGACACTATGACCTCATGATCCTTGTTTTGGCATTCTTATGTACCTATCAATTTCTGCAGATATTCATAATTGTTGGCTTCTAGGCTCATATCTCTGGTCAGGCTCACTTTTGTAAGCAGGTGTCCCTTAAAAGTTATTTAAGCTAAAGGGGCAGATTATAAAGAATACTGCATTCTTCACCAAGACTGGGAAACAAGATTTATCCTTCATATGGTTTCAAACTACAATAGAATACAAAAGATAGATCTCTACCAGTAATTGAGATGTTTCAATAAACTTTGCATGTGATACCAGTCATCCCTTAAGTATTCCCTTATATGCAAGACAAACGATTGAATCAGGTTTTGCAAAGCAGCGGTTAACCTTACTATAGAGGCTGTAGTGAGCTATTAACACTTAACAATGAAATCAACAACAATAGAAGATTTATTTCAGACCCAGGAAAAATGCAAAAGAAGAAGATGAAAAAGCAACAAACAGAATCCTGCCGAATCCTGGAAAAAAGTTTGAATTTTGGTAAACATAGGATCTTTTCTCTTTTTCCCTTTCGCTAGTGCTAAAATGTCACATTCAGATTTTTTTCTCACTATGGAAGAAAATTGATTGGTTTAATATCCTTGTTATTGCAAGGGTACATAAATGCATAGAGGTAAGTGTAAACCATTGATTGATAATCCTAACCCATTTAGCAGGAATAATAGCATGATACAGCATGAGGATTTTATTCTGAATGAGACAGAAAAAAAGCAGTAGAAAATGAAACTCACTGGCAGGCAAAAAAGAATTTGATGGACAAAAAAGGAACAAGAGCCTGAATGTAAAATAGCAGTTTTCCTTGCATGTGTGATCAAGCAGTACTTGATAATTTTAATGGCATGCAACCTATTCATGGAAAATAAATTATGAAAGTATCTAAACATTTTACACAATCTAGCATATATTTCACAAGAAGAGTTCTCCACTCCTCCACTCGCTGTAGAATACCTTATGCCACCAGACTTGAAATTCTAGAACTAGAAAACCTTGAATTACGCCGTCTTCGGTCTGATTTAAGCATGGTATATATAAAATCATACATTGCAATGTCCTACCTGTCAATGAATACTTCAGCTTCAACCATAACAACACAAGAGCACACAATAGATACAAACTCAATGTTAACCGCACCAAACTTGATTGCAGGAAATATGACTTCAGCAATAGAGTGGTCAATGTCTGGAATACTCTACCCGACTCTGTAGTTTCTTCCCCAAACCCCAAAAACTTTAACCTTAGACTGTCTACTATTGACCTCACCCCTTTCCTAAGAGGTCTGTAGGGGGCGTGCATAAGCGCACCAACGTGCCTACCGTCCCTGTCCTATTGTTTCTCTTATTCTTCTTTTATTTTTTCTTATATGTACCCATTTCATGTATTCACAACTATGTATTCACTTATACTTATTATCTTGTAAACAATTGGCAAATCAAATAAATAAATAAAAATATAGTAACTGCTTGCTTATATGTTTATTGGCCAACACTAGATGGGCTGTACACATTCATGTATGCATACATGCCTGCAATTAACTATTAAAGGAGATGTCCTAAACAAATATAGCTATGATAAAGGATAAAATATGGAGTTGTGATATATAAGTACAGTATGATAAGCTGATGGCACTCATTTATTTTGCATTATATTACATTCCAGAAACAAGTTAGTTAGCTTATACATTTCATCTATGAAATGTAGTTCATATGTAGTTCATCTATGTAGGGCAAAGTTTACTCTGCAGACTCTTCAGATTAAAGAAAAACAAAAAAAAGTAAATAGCAAAGAATGAAACTGACATCGAAAGCCACGCATAGATACATTTCTAATTCTACAGATCCAAAGCTGCATTTTTATAGAAACAGATAATTATTGCATTTGGAAAATAGTGTAATGTTTATTATTATAAGAATTGTAAGTATTCTTTATGGGCTCTATGGACTGTCTTTCATAAGAAGAACTGGACTAATGGCCTTATTGTTGTACTGGAACAACAAAGGTGTTTCCTACATGTATCGTTGAATGGTTATGTCAATAACTAATGGACCCTAGAAACGTAAATTAAGAACATATAATGGTGATCTTCACCGAAAAATGTAGCTAGTTGGAAGATAACAATTATCATGTAGCTATTAAGTTCCTCCATGGCCTTGAAGACTTCTTCTATTTGTCCCTTGTATAATGATAACAATAACAATAATAATGAAGTGAGAATCAGAGATTCTTGTTTTGCTACCTTAAAGACTCAGTCTTTGCTTACATACTGCATCTTTTTACAACTAATATTCTTCTAGCCTGATACCCATTGATATAAGATTAATTTCTTGTCAATCTATCTGGACCCCATGAAACCAGTAAACAGATATGTATATTTGTAAACAATATTTTAATTTTTAAAGTGAGTTAATAGTTTTGCTGCATTAGTTCAGTATAACATAACTTCTTGGCTGGATAATTTATAGGCTGCTATGCTGTTGTTTTCTAAACTTTCCTCTCAAATGAAGAACAACAGTTTATGGGATACATTCACTAAAGATAGCTAAGTTAAGTAGCCATGGTTAATATTCTCTAATGATTTTATTACCCATTTAATTTTAATCTCATCAAAACAAAGCAGAAACAGCTGTTTTGATCTTCTGCAATATAAGCTGTGAATGAGTCCTGAAACAATTTAATTGAACCAGTTTAGCCTCCTGCCTCAAATTATGAACTTAAATCAAATAATGCCAAAAACCATTTGAATCAAATCAGCTCTGATTCGCATAGGTATAATGTATCACTTTTTTTTAAATAACTCAATTTTATATTATGCACTGTAAACAGGGAAGGAAAACAAAATGCATCATGTCATAGATATATTTATTAGCAATATATGATAAGTGACAGAAAAATCCTACCTGATCCATTTATAGCCAACCAATTGCTCTCCATATGTGAAAGAAATCCTGGAGACATGTACAGTATATAATAAGATTTTGCAAAATTTTCATTACAACTATTCTGTTAAATGGCTATATTTCAAACATTTCCAGAAAAGCTACACAAAACTGTTCAAGATACGGAGCAACTGTTTCAAGCTTGAAAGATTTGGAATTCTAAACATTTTACACAATCTAGCATATAGAAATTGCTTGTTTATATGTTTACTGGCCAACACTAGATGGGTTATACACATTCATGTATGCATACATATCTGCAATTAACTATTAAAATAGATGTCCTAAATAAATATAGCTATGATAAAGGATAAAATATGGAGTTGTGATATGTATATATAGTATGATAAGCTGATAGCATTAATTTATTTTGATTAGATTAGATTAACCATACCCAGGTCCTGCAACTGTTCTTCATATGTTTTAGTCTTCAAGGCCTTTAATAATCCTAGTTGTTCTTCTCTGCACTTTTTCCAAAGTATCAACATCTGTATGCAGCATTCCAGATGTGGTCTTACTAAGAATATTTATAAAACAGCACTAATACTTTATATGATTTAGATTCTATACTTCTGTTGGTTCTATACCTTTCTGCCACCAAGGATTGGTCTAGCTTTTGGCTGCTGCCACAGACTGCTGGCTCATATTTAAGTGATCATCCACTAGGATTCCAAGGTCCTCTCACAGTTACTGTTTTTGAGACAAGTTTCACCTAATCTGTACTTGTACCTTTGGTTTTTCATGCCTAAGTGTAAAATCTTGGTTTTCTCCACATTTCATGTTGTTGGACATGAAATGTTGTTCAAGTCTGTTAAGATTTTTTTCAGATTCTGAGCTGATCTTCTGGGGTGTTGGCTATTCCTGCTAGCTTAGTGTTATCTGCAAATTTAATGAGTTTCCCTTCTATTCCCTCATGTAAGTCATCTAATGTTTTATAAAACAACAGATACATTTGTTATTGTGCTAAAATGTTATTAGAAAACTTTCTGCTATCTCAACCTCCTTTCTGCTATCTCAACCTCTCAATGTAACCTATTATAATTATAACCTATTATAAATTTTTTATAACTGCTATTTTCAAAAAATAAATAAACTAGTACTGTGAATCTTATTCATCTGAGTATATGTTATAAGGCAGTTTCATCAATTATTGCTTTTAGATCATTTGTGTGTATGTAAAACCCCATGTTTTGGTTCTATTTAAAATAGAAATCTGGTATTTTATTCTAATTATTTATTGCTTACATATTTGTCTCTGATAACATTAAATGATTGCTATCTGGCATGGCTATCTAATGGAGTATTATCTGCAAAATATAAATGATAGTGTGCTACTGAAACTTTTGGGGATATTTGGGGCTTGTTTTCTATTGGAATGGGGAGGGATGGAACTGCCCTGCTACTTAGCTTCGGATAGTTGCAGCCAGGCCTTGCACACCTTGACCCATTTCTTCTGCAACCAGCAAGGCTTTCCTGAAGACCTCTGCAGCTGATCTGGAGTTATGTTATCAGCTACAGGGGCCTTCAGGAAACTTTTGCTGGCTGCAGAAGAAATGGGTCAAGGTGTGCAAAGAAGTTCCTGAGGGCTCTGAAAGTGAAAAAGAGACTGGCAGTGATGCGCACAACTGAGGTGATTCTGTGGATGATAACCCCCCCTGAAAATAAGACCTGGTGCAATTTTGGGGTGGCAAAAAATTATAATACAGGGTCTTATTTCCGGGGAAACATTCCCATCATTCAAGGAAGTACATGAAGATAAATCACATTAACGTTATGTTATTAAGATGTAGAGTGTAGTATTCTCAGTTACGGAATAATTTTATTGGTAAGAGACCTCCTTATGTATTATTGCTATTATTTTTAGTTTGCTTCTTATATTGTCTGTTTTAAAATTGATCTGAAATTAGGTTTATTTCCTTAATTTAACATTCAAAAATATAACTTAACACAATCTAAATAGTTCCATTTTTTATTGTAGCAGAACAAGATATCAACGTCTACTGTGGAGTTCAGGCAATTACTATGAAGATTAATTTTTGCACTGTCCTGTTTTCTGGTTACTCTGAAACTGATTTAGCACTAAATGGGAAACACGGGGACTCTCACTGCAGGGGATTTATAAACAACAACACATTTCCAGCAGTGGTAATTTTCATAATCAATCTCAGCACTTTGGAATCCTGTGGAAGTTCTTTAATGGTAAGACAAGAATCTTCAGAAGCTACATACAGCTGTTAGGTGTTGTTAGGCACCTAAAATTGTGTGAAACGAGGGCATGACATACAAATATGAATGCTTTTAATTTAAAGATCAATAATGTTCTGATTGGTGATAGATTGCCTCCTTCATTTCAAAGAAGTGTTTATTCCTTTGTGCCCTTAGTTCTAATATTATGGAATATAATCATGATTTCAATTTATGAAACAAAACAGTAATAATAGGCAACTCTTATTGGAGAGTGGAAATGGAAAATGTCATCTATTAATCGCTCTGTCACCTTAAAAACTTATACCATTTTAATAAACAGTTTATATTTGATTTGTATATTAAATTTAGATTCATACACTTCTGGTTTGCTAGTAAGGAATAAATTTTCTGGGCAATTAATATTCTCAATTCCATAATAAGGAGTACATAAGTAAGACCTATGATTTAGATTCAATGTTTAGACTCTTCCAAGAAGATATTCTCTCACTCTCTCCTTCCTTCCTTCCTTCCTTCCTTCCTTCCTTCCTTCCTTCCTCCCTCCCTCCCTCCCTCCCTCCCTCCCTCCCTTCCCATTTCATTATGAAGTGTAAGATCATTGCAGTGAAGCTTTTGCCAGCATGTAATAATAATCTGTATATTCATCCCTGTCCTATCAGTTGTGCCTAATATATACTAGTAGTGGCAGTAGTGCCTAATAATCTACTAGTCAACATCCTTTGGAAGTGTGAGAGGGCATTCACAGTGATTGCTATTGTTATAAGTATGTAGACAAGAAATGAGTGGAGAAATTGAATTGGAAATGCAGTAGAACTTTGGAGTTAAATCTGACCAGAAGAGGAGTGGAAGGGGAACAAATTTCATGTTATGTAAAATCAGTGGGGTGGTTTGCTAGAACTGCAAAATGGAAGTGCTACAACACGGCTGTATGGTACAGAAGTGACCAATACAAGAAGTTAGTGGAGAAGAGATTCCTGCATTCACCCAGAGAATTCTGACAGATGCCATTGAAAGAACAGTGAATACTAAAAAAGAAGACTAGTATTGCATCAGCAAGAAGAGTTACGTGATTGGATAGTAGCCACCCTTAAGGTTCATTTAGGAAAGAAGAGGAAAGAGAGTCTAAAATGATAAATGTCTCAGAGTTAAGCTTTCATTGATCACAACCAACAAGAAAAAAGAGTTAGATGTTAATCAGGGAAAACAAAAGAGATGAAAAACTTACTGTTTGGGTTGACCATTGACCAGTACAGAGAGAGATTCAAGATTAAATGCAAGTCTAACTATAGGAAGTTACAATTTAAAAAAAAAATAGAAAAGTAATATCCAGAGTGTTTTATATAAAATTAAAATGCATTTTTGGTAAATCCTATGTTCTACTTGGTTGCCACTAATTTACATAGGAGGGCTTATAGAAATTTCTTTCCCTTATCTCCTTCCTCCACATCCCCAGGCAAGGCTTAACATCACTCTAAACTGTTTTTCAAAATGAAAATATTCTTGTGAGGACAATTAATGACTTCCGTAAAGTTTTTTTTTTTACCCAAAAATGCTGCAGGAAGAAGTGGAACACAGCTGTTGTTAGGAAATAAGTATACATAGACTTTGCTTGAGCTGTCTTTTTCTTGAAGCTGGTAAAATTAAGAGGAGGTTTAGCCACAGATAAATCATAATGATAATCTTTTCCCCCAGCAAACTCAGTATTAATCCAAACATACATAGCTTATCTATTGTACTTTCAGAAATAGATTAACCACCCAAAGTGCTAAAGAATGACTATGATAGAATTGACTGGCAATGGTAAAGTCTCTCTCTCTACTATTTCAATTGATATGGGATGGATGGAGTAGGATAGTAGACACAAATAATTCTTACAGAACGGAGAGGGTTTTAATTCAACTAGGCTTACCTGAAATATTCTTAAATGTTGTGAGTTGGACCAATTGTATGAATTTGGAAATGATATGGCTTACAACAAAGCCATATTATTCTCACTTTTTCCTCATCCTCTAAATACAAACATTGCAAGTTTGATTACTTAGCACTCCTGTCAGTTTTGAACTTGAAAGCCACAGTAAAAATGTCAGAATGTAATACAATTCCAACAGGCACTTCTGAAGAAATAAAAATGAAAGACAATTGCCTCGTTTGGGCTGTTGATTAAAGGAAGGAATCACCAGCTATTTTATTCAAATATTTGTGATGTTGCTTCCTTCTACCAAAAGGCCAATTATGCCCCAATGTTTTAAAGGGGAATTTCACAAAAAAGTTTGTGATCAATAGATTTTGATTTATCCAAGATTCTGTATCAAAACATAACATTCTGCCTGTTTGTCAGAGGTGGTTACCTGTAGCTTAATTTCTTTCCCTCATGATTGCAAAGAAAAGCAATAGGGTTGGATAAGTCACCCAAAAATTATTAAAGATGTACTGTACTATTAAGTCATTGATTCAAATGAAATCATAAAGATGGTTTTAAGCACTAAAATCCCATCAGATTTATTTATTTATTTATTGAATTTATATTGCCACCTATTTTCCCATGGCGAGTCGAGGAGGCTTACACAATGTAAAACCATATTTAAAAAACTAATAAAAAGATTCAAATAAATTAATAAAGTACAATAGAACAAAATCTGGAAAAAATAAAAAAATAACCTCCCAACTCCCCCGCCCCAATGACAGCAGATCACAAAATTTGATAGATTCTTCTCTACTATAAGCTTTACCTCTCTGTAATTTCAATTTTCTTGCTTTATCCTTAATAGGTAACCTCAGTTCCAGGTATCAATGTATACGGCAATGCATCCACAGTCCAAATAGGTAATATTTCAGGTTATATAGATACCCCAGATCCACCAACAATCATCAGCTATTTACCAGGACTTCTGTATAAATTTAGCTGTAGCTATCCTTTGGAATATCTAGTCAACAATACACAACTTGCTTCGTAAGTATGAATATTAGATTGGTTTTTAAAGAAATAACTACTGTTTTATAATCAAAAGTTACTGTGATTGCTCCATTTTTATTATGAAACTGTTCAGGTTTTAGAAAAGTGGAATTGGTTGTGTTCTGTAAGCATATTACATTCTCAGCACAAGACAGTTGTATGAATGTTGGCCCTTTCCCTTTCTATACATAAAATTGTCATCAGTCATGAAAATCTAGAGAAACAAAAAAAGAAGGAAGACACGAAGAAAAACAGTATTAAAAGAATGTGATTCCCAGGATTTAGTTTACCCTTTGATTTGAACTAGTCTGTTGTTTCACAATAAAATTTGCTTCCAAAATATTTATTAATCACAGATATTTAGAAGATATTTAGATGGTTCACTGCACATAAATACACAAAACAGTTATTGAACTGATTTACTTCAGATTTGATTAGTTTTCACTCAACAAAATTTTAATATATGGCTCAGAAATAAATGCTACCCTATAAATTACTGAATGACTATTTTGTGTTTATTTCCTAATTATTTGATTCATGAATTTATTGTTCCTTCTGTGAGAAAGATAAGCAGCTGCAAATTTTGATAAATAAATAAAATTAGCTTATTTCTCTTGTTTTAATAAGAAAGAGCATTGAATAAATGACATATTAAATAGTTTTGCTTTCTAATCTATTCATAGGTCATCAGCTGCAATTTCTGTAAGAGAGAACAATGGTACATTTATAAGCACATTGAATTTGCTCCTTTACAATGTAAGTAGAAACAAATAAATATTTTTGTTCTGTTAAACAAATGTTCTAGACATCTTTTTGTATTTATTCATTTTTAAAAGTCTTTAAACTTGCATTAAACTTCTTTCATCAGGGATAAAAGGAAACGTATCTGATTTAATGAAACCTTCTGAAAGTCCTTAACATCCGAAAGCCATTTACAAGCAATTTCCTAAGGTAGTTAAGAGAGGAAGTATGAAAACCCAGTGTACATTTGAAGATGCCAAACCTTGACCTAGACAAGATGACTTTCTCTCAGTTTGCCAAGCTCTAAAACCAGTGTCTTATGATGTCCTCATGGGAAACCTCTATGTGGAAGTCTTTTGGCCAATCCTGCCTCCTTTCTAGCTCTAGAGAAGAATTCCTAGAACTGACCTGTTCAATGACTCATCTTTCTGTTTGATTCTTGGCTCTGGATTCTGCAGAGCCATTTTTGGTACACTATTACTTCAAGTAAAAAATTAGAGGGTAGGTTTTCATCGTCTCTTCTTTTTCCAAAGTAAAACTGGCCGAATCGCCTTTTAAGCTTTTCCTCCCATACATTTAGTTTCTAGAGTTTAATCATTCCTTTTTGACCTTTTTAAATGAAACTAATCCTTTAAATTAATATAGTTGTTAGAATTTTACTTTGATCAAATTAGAATAAAATGAAACTCATCCATCAACATAATTTGAAAATGAAACTTGATAAAATTGCTTCTGTCTCTTTGATAGCTATGTGTCACACTGCTCATACTCAGTTGCCAATGAATATCCCATGGCCTTTTGCACAAACTGCTACCAACCAAGGGGTTATCCTATACTGGAATACCTGAGATTTATCTGATAAGTGATCAGCTTTGGATCTGTCCAATAAATTTCATTCTGTGTAGAATAATATCTCAAACATACATCAAGCAAGATTATTTTGAGTTTTATTTCTGTCATCTTGTATATTAGCTATGCCATCAAAATTTGAAAGACCTGAAAATTTGATAAACATTTTCTCCATAATTTTAACCCAGTTATTAATAAAATTATGGACCAGTACAGAGCCTAAGATTGTACTTTCTGGCATTGAACTTGATCCAATTTAATATTAAACTCTTTGATTGTGATTTTCAAGCCAAGTATGTATCCAAAATCATGCCATCCAATCTACATTTAATTAGTTTGCTAATCAGGATGCCATGACACACTTTGTCAAATGCTCAGTAAAGTGAAAATATTTTATTACTACACTTTATGAAGGAAAATTGTTATATGAAAAGATGGAGAGAAAGTCAGTCTGGAAATAAAAGTTAAACAATTGCACATTGTTACCACATTGATGATTGCCACCTTGTTTTCGAAATGCTTATAGATTTACCACTTTATGATCTATTTCTCCATTCTCTGCAATTTCTTTAAAATACATTTGGAAATTCTAATTTTTTCTGTGCTCTGGAATGCAATTGGAGTGTCCTCAGATGAAATTCATTCAAGATATAAAGACATTCTATGTCCATGTCTACCTGGCTCAGTTTTCAAAGGCATGCATTTTGCTCTTCACAAGTTCACTGTTTAACACATACATTCTTCACAAAGAAAATTATATAAAAACAAGAGATAAATTGATTGCTCTCCTGATCCTTTATTGCTCCTCAGCATTTTACATTCTTCACTCAGTCCCTATTTACTAGTTATTTCCTTTTATTCTAAACATATACAGTATAAGGAAGCCCTTATTCAGTTCTTAGTATCTGCTATTGTCAGCTTATTCTAAGTTCTAACTTGTTTAGCATGTTTTTTTTTCCAATTCTGGGCTTTGTGTTTATACTTTTTTTGTGATCTAGCTTTCTTTGCATCTTCAGTGGATTCTTTTTTTAATTTCAGTTCCAGAGTAGATTCCACTGAAATCAACAGGAAAAGTACATTTTTAAATTGATTGTTCTATAAGGAGTAGATACTTGTAAGTAGACATGAGAAGTTTGTACTAGGGTTTGAATTTGTGTATTTTTTTTCATTAATCTTAATTATTGTTAAAACAATTTCTGGATAGATGTTTAAAATAAAAAACTGGCATGACTCAATGTTTCCACACATAATAACATCATCACGTATGCTGTGTCATTTTCCTATCCTCTTTCTATTAATGCTTGCCAAAAGATAGAAAGGTGTAGGAAATAAACTTTGGGCTATGCATTCTTGACCCAAATATTTTGTGGGTGAATAAACAAAATGATGATTATTATTATTGTTTTTAATTATAATTATAATATGGAATCATTGTATTGTGTCCCTTATGTTCTGTTCAAATTTTAATTAAAAAAAAAAACAAGATGAAAAAACAGTGACATGGATAGAATGAAACATATTGAAAACAGATGAAAAAACAGTGACATGGATAGAATGAAACATATTGAAAACATATGTAAGGATTATAATCTGGGTTAATGATGGTGATAATGATGAACAACAACAACAACAATAATGATAACGATATTTTTTTCCAGTTTAGAAGCATTCTGATTAATCAGCACTAAGATTGGCACAGGGCAACAGTAGTTCAACTAATTCAGTTATTCAGCCTGGATATAGGTTCCATATGGGTTCCACAAACTGCTTCACTAATCATACTTCCATTGTAAAAGAAGACACTTTCACTGACATCCTAGCCATGCTGACCAGTTGTGGAGAACCGGTAGCAGAAATGTTGAGTAGTTTGGAAAACCAGCAAATCTCACTTCTGACTGGAGATTTTACAGTCTCCTTCCCCAGCCACGCCCACCAAGCCACGCCCACAGAACTGGTAGTAAAAAAATTTGAATCCCACCACTGATACACACACACACACTTTAACTCTCAGTAGTGAGGGATTCTGGGACTTGTACTTCATCATCTTTAGATCTTTCAAAAAACATTTAGCCCTAATATAAATCAATGTTAATTCTATTCTCTTCGTAGTTTTTGTGACGGCATTGATAGCTAATATTTTACATTATTCTTGATGGCAGATTATACTTTCTATTTATTAGCATAATAATTAAATTTGAATATATGTAATTGAAAAATTTTGTATTGAATAAATAGGGTCATTGAGTGGGAAATGTGAAGAATTTAACTGATTTTTTATTTATAAGGCCAATGCTAATCTTCCAAATCATATTTTGTGTTGATTAGAATTTTTCTTTATCCATTCAAATATATAGTTTTAAAAAATCATCTTTTCATCTCTCAGCTGGTATTTTACTAAATTACAATTACATTTCCAAGATTATTATTCATCTCATCATGGACCTAGAGTATAATTCATGCAGTTGATTTAAAAGTCTGTGCTTTAGATTTGGAGTGTAATGAATGAGCTACAATATCGTAGCAGAATAATAGTAACTGTAGTTAAACAAATGTCTTGTTTTGCTTTCTAGTAATATGTAGTTCTACAGATTAAAACTATTACTTCCATTCTTAAAATAGTATATGTACATAATCAGAGACAAAGGAGCAAATTTCTTAAAACTTTGAGGAAAATATATTGTGTTGAAAGGATTGAAATAAGTTTCTTTAAAACAGATGCTAATCTGCCTTTAGTACTAATAGTAGCCAGTACTATTTTTCCAATAGTATTGATTTTTGGTTTGTTCAAAATGCTTTTGCAAGTAAGTTTTATACACTTACCTTGTAAATGAGACCAATTTGATATAGTAGTTAAGAGTTGTTCTAGAAATCAGGAGCTTATGAGTTCTAGCCTGGGTGACTTTGGACCAGTCACTCTCTCTCAACCCAACTCAACTTTTGTGATGGAGAAAACAGGAGGAGAAAACAGTATTATGTATATTTACTACCTTGAGTTATTTATAAATGTAATAAAGGTGAGATATATCTAATATACAAATAAAATAAATAAAACCCTATGGACAAGAAAGTGTACCTTTCCCCATAGCAGGTTGCTCTCCCCCAATAATGTGTAACAAGTTTTGCTTCTTATAATAAAGCATTTTGGTGAATAGTTTTCTGATTCAAAGAGGTGTGCAAATTATTCATCTTGGATTTTTTCTCTACTCCTTGTAGAACAGATGAACTGTTAATCTCTAAGATGGTAACGTCTGTTTGATATTGTTCTAACTATAATCATTTTCCCCTTAAAAACAAGGAATTTAACAGAATTGTTTTACAGTATGTAATTGGTGAGTGCCATGTATGTTTATTTTTGTAGCTGACTCACACTCCAAACATTAGAGAACCATGTTTTCTTACCTGAATAACTAAAAATTAACACATCCACTCACTTCCATGTATGAAAACAATAATAGCACTATTAAGCTATACACACTACTTGTCGACCCTGAAGCTGGCGTAGGTGTAGCCATGTTATAGATTAGCCATTTCTTAATTTTTTGCTTTTTCTAGGCATTCTATTTAGGGGTTTAACACTGCTTCAGGCTCACCACAGTCTGGAGCAGGAAGTGGGGTTGTAGAGATAAGGGGGGATGTTGTAGTTAACATTCTTTGCTGTGGAAACTGAGGGTGTGACTGCAGGTGGTTGGAGGTGGAGTTTGGAGGCACCAGATCGGATGGACCGAGAGCTGATTGGGCAATGTGACTTTAGGTGTTAGTTTCAAAAGTTCGTTTTTTATTGGGTGTAAATCCAGGGTGTGGATTTACAATTGATATATTATATTGCCAACTTTCACATACTGGAATGAAACATGTGTAAGGAAAGTAAAGATTGTTAAATTGCATTATACAGTGCACTGCACTGCAAAATTGTAGTTACAGTTTCTTGCAGATCTGCTTTGTTTCACATTGAAAGATTAGGAGTGAAGATCCAGGTTTGGGAAGATAGCTTCTCTTTCTTTTCCTAAAGGAAATAAATGCTGGTAGTATGTTAAAAGTATCTGAAATTTGTCAAAGTTGATACTTGACATTCAATTTGCGGATGATATTTGCAAAACAAAATTCACATTCTGCTTAAGTAGAGGTTGCAGCATTGGATTAATTCGTTTTGTGGTGTTGGTGTTCCTAATGAATTTATACATATGTATAAATCTACTATTGGATTTATTAGGATTACTTGGTGAACAAGGTATGCTTTTAAGAAATGGTTGTGTTGGGGTCAAGATATTATTCTGTGAGGAGCATAATTAATCATGAATATGAAGGATACTAATTTTCATATATTAAAATGTAATATACTCTAGTGCTGTGCTGTGATTGCTTAATGAATTAAGGTACAATTATCCACAATTGCCTCTGAGTGACTTAAATACTACTAAGGAAGTGTGCATTCTCAGATTAATAAAGCTATTGATATTCACTTCATTATCCCTACTTTTTTTTGACCACAGTATCACTTAATAAATGCAAATACTAATAAATGTAAACATACTTTGACAGTTTCAGTCGTGACAATTTAATCAAACAATATAAAAGGGAACATAGGAAATAAAACAGAGCTGGAAGAGACATCATTACAAGGAGATAATAGTAATGCCTCTGGGGCTAAAAAGAACTGGCATCAGTCATGAAAATCTAGAGAAACAAAAAAAGTCAGCAATTTGAATTCATGTCAGAATTCAGAGGAACAAGCTGCTTTGGGAAAGCACATGACTTAAAATATAATTTGATCTATATCTTTTATATCAATGTCATAAAAATATGGCTTAGTAAATTTATAAGCAATTCAATCCAAGTGATAATTTAAGTGTTCTGCAGGCTGCTACTCTTCCTTGTGTAGATACATTTATTTTTATCAGCACAGCATTCATATATAACCTTGCAATTTTCTGGTTGTAAAATAAAATAATAAAAAAAGTTACCTGGTTTTGATGCCCCACTAAGCGAAAAGGGATTTCATTTAAAGCAGGAACTCCAGATTTTTAACAGATGTTTTCACCATTTAATTGGATATTAAAACTTGGCATCGACTGATTTTGTTAGCCTTGTATTATCTATACGCATTTTTATTTTTAGGATTTTTTAACGAATTCAACTAAAATATACCCTCATGAAACAGAGTTCATGAAATAATAAAATTATAATGTTTATCATCTCA
The DNA here is from genome assembly GCF_049901735.1 of Notechis scutatus. Taxonomy (NCBI): domain Eukaryota; kingdom Metazoa; phylum Chordata; class Lepidosauria; order Squamata; family Elapidae; genus Notechis; species Notechis scutatus. The sequence goes on from NC_142013.1 coordinate 32,474,090, forward strand.
GTAATACTTAACAAGGAAGAAAATAAAAACTGATGACCCTCTGGTAAATTATGTTATAACCATATTTTTTTTATCATATTCCCCTTCTTTTATCCCTTTGGTGGGAGAAAACTTTGTAACAACTATTGGCTTTTAGCAATCCATTATGGCAAGCCAAGCAGACATCTTTCCTTCCTTTATTGCAGGAGCAAACCCAAAACCTAATCCTAAAAATCCACTGTTTTTAATTTTGATAGGTACCTAATATTCAGAATATTGTCAAAAATATCTCTGTAAGAAGCAATGGTTGGTCCAAAGATATATTAATAAGCTTACTGGTTTTATCCACAGTGTAAAAATAGAACAAATTGTAATCAATTCCCATTAAAATTATATAAAGCAACTACATAATCAAACCTTATTTTAAGAAAAATAGAAAACTAATTTCACATTAGCATTTTCCAAAGTGTTTTTTATGAAGACATAATTTTTCAGAGCTTTGTAAATAGTAAAGAACATATAACTAAATGTAGAGTTACAGTTTTTTACTCCAAAATTTCTAACTATTATGGAACTTCAAAACCAAAACAAACAAACAAACAAAAAGCATCTGGATCAAGTATACAGAATAACATTTTTTAAAGATGGACAACTAAGAGATAATATCTATATCAAATTATTTTTTTAATTCTGCAAATATTGTAAAAATATTATTTCCAAACTGAGCTGTCCTGAATAATGTATCTGTATGAAAACCTCAGTTTACTCCCAAATACAGATTTTGATGTTATTTTTATCAGTGATGTTGCTATAATATAAGCATTTCATGGTCAAAATTATATCTGTGTCCCAGAATTTTCCATATATAGTATGTCGACATATTCAGTGATCCTGCTGAAACACTGTCTAATACAGAGTTTAAGTGGGGTCAGATATTGTTAAATTGAGGCAAAATAATTCTAAAATCCATTATTGCAGCTAGTAACTCAAGTTAGTATCTAGAAGGATAAACATAACTTTTACAAAAGAATTTTAATGCCTATAATTAAAGCAAGATATCCTTGCAAAAGAAATTAATTCACAGTTCTCTACATTTGTTTAAAATTCTGTGATAGGATAAATATGAGAAGACCTCTCAAAGTGTAAATCAAGCAATTGATTTAAGTATTTGTTCTATGTTCATATATACAAAGGAATTCTAGAAAGATTATCTAATTAAGCCATCTTTTATTTGAATCAGAATGTGGTAACTTCAAATCTACTAATTAAGGATTCCTATAAATTATTATATCAAAATAAAGATCAAAGAGATGTTTTGCAAAATTTGCATAGATTGATATAACAGAACTATGTATTTGGGAATATATACCAAGTTATAGTTTATGTACACTTAACTGAAAATATCTTATTAAATTCAATATGCCTTTGTTTTGTATAAAGTCAAGTATAAAGATGCATTATAAGTGTAATTTATTTGCTTATTTATTTGTTTTCTAAAAAATGATATACTACCCAATCTATTTCAAATTTCAATTAAACATCTAGAATTCAGTTTAGTTTCTAGTATAGCATTTCAAATTATCAAATCCAAGTATTAAATATGTAGTTGATAAGATGTAAAAAACTAAATTTGCTTTGTCTTGAATGTCTATGAGTTTTAGTACAATAGTTTCAAAGAAATTGGTTTGTCTATAGTGTTAGAAAAAAGCAGAGATTATAAAAGTAAAACTGTTCTTACTGTCTCAATATCTTTTTGATATTAAGTAAAACTCTAGATAATTAAAAAAAATTGCTAAACTGAAGAGACAGATTATTTGTATGTTAATGTATTTTATAGTTTGATATATAGATTCAATGTGACACTTTTTAACCATTCACATAGCTTGATTAATATTTGATTTAGTTCCTTTGCATACTGTCTGATACCATTTGTACGTACCACAAAATTTTCTGAAGATCTTATCTTTAAAAATTCTGACATATGGTCCCTATAAAGTACCACATTAAGTGCATTCATGCAAGTGCATTTGGTCATATTGAATTATGTCAATGCACTGTTCCAGTTTTATGTGGTGCCCAATACATAATCAGTGAAAACTAAAAGCTATTTGTTTGTAGAAGTTCCATTTATTTTAAAATGATTGCAACAAATGAGAAAATCATCATGGATTTGTGTTTTACATTAGGGCCAGATTAAATTTTTATTGCAAACATGGACCTACCAATCTGAGCTACAACTTTTCCTCTCAAAAATGCCTACAGAACCACTGTTTAAAGAAAGAAATAGAAAATCAGTCTAGTCTTCTTTTAGTATTTTTCTCAATAGTCCCTTTACAGTCATTTGGTTAGCGATTATGTTTGCTTTTAAGTGGATAAAAAGGTATTGGGGGAGCAATTTTGAGGGAAACTGTATAAACAAATTATAAATTACACTTTGTTCAACACTACTTCCTCTTCCTTGGAGGAGAGAAATTCCCAGGGTTTCCACTGATAAAAGTGGTGTGCACTAAAAGTTCCTTGTCTTGCAGAGAACTATGAATTATCTTATTTCTATTAGAAAAGATTACATTTTACATTTCTGTAATTTCACTGTGACTTCTGTTATGATATTGCTATAATATTTGCATTTACTATGTTCTTGTAGGACTCTACCTACAGCCAACAGCTGATTATACCTAATACAGGATTACCTTTGAAAACAAAAGTTTTTGCAGCTGTGAGAGCAACAAACCTGGATGGAAGGTACTGCCAATCATAATGATAAATTGGCTTTGCATTTAATACTCTATAATGGGCAATAATGAGTTGTGTACTTATGAAGTTGTTCACACTGTTGAGTTCACAAATTGTCTCTAACCAGCCTGATTATTTACTAACTTGTTTTCTAAGTTCATCCAGGATTGCTGTTAATTAACCAAATATTTTATTTTATTTTATTTTATTTACCATATTTGTTGTACTATCCTTTTATGATTGGTCCTGGATTGAGTTAAGTAAATAACTAGATAGGCTAGGTTATCCAACCTAAGTTATGAAACCCAAATCAAACAAAAAACCAATTTCCGTTATTTTCCAAAAACACAACAAAACAACGAAGAAATTAACCAAGGTTAAGAATATTCAAGATTATTAGGTTGTCCAAAGCATCTGGTTGGTTTTTAATTGAATGCTATTTGAACAACAGCCAAGCCTCCTACAACTGGCCCCATTGGGTTCACAACCTCTGGTGATCACAGAAAAAGAAGTGGAAGATCTATTTCACAGACAAAAGCCAGGAACAGCACCAAGGCCAGACAAGATAACTCCTTCTTGCTTAAAAGTCTGTGCTGACCAATTGGCCCCCATCTTCACCCAAATCTTCAATAGATCACTAGATATGTGCTATGTTCCTTCTTGCTTCAAGCGCTCTACTATCATCCCAGTGCCAAAGAAGCAGGAACTGAATGACTACAGACTAGTTGCTCTAACATCGATAGTTATGAAAATCTTTGAAAGGCTAGTGCTGTCCCATCTGAAAACCATCATGGATCCACTGTTAGATCCCATGCAGCTTGCATACCGAGCAAATAGATCGACAGATGATGCTGTTAATATGGCTCTGCACTATATCCTACAACATCTTGAATCTCCAAATACCTACGCAAGGGTCCTCTTTGTAGACTTCAGTTCAGCATTCAATAACATCATTCCAGACATTCTTCTAACTAAATTAAACTACCTGGTGGTACCTGAACACACTTGTGAGTGGATCATAAGCTTCCTAAAGGACAGGAAGCAGCAGGTGAAGCTAGGCAGAATCACATTTGATATCTGTACAATTAGCACAGCCCCCCCCCCTCAGGCTGTGTGCTTTCTCCACTTTTCTTCTCCCTATATACCAATGACTGCATCTCAAATGATGTATCTGTTAAAATACTGAAGTTTGCAGATGACCCAACAGTGATTGGTCTCATTCGAGACAATGACAAATCCACATGCAGACAGGAGGTTGTACAACTTGCCTCATGGTGTAACCAGAACAACTGGAACTGAACACACTCAAAACCGTAGAAATGGTGGTAGACTTTAGAAGAAACCCTCCCATACTATCAATACTCTTACAATACTAGACAACACAGTATCAACAGTAGAGACCTTCAAATTTCTAGGTTCTATTATATCACATGACCTAAAATGGACATCTAACATCAAAAACGTCATCAAAAAAGCACAACAAAGAATGTTCTTTCTGTGCCAACTCAGAAAGCTCAAACTGCCCAAGAAGCTGCTGATACAGTTCTGCAGAGGAATTATTGAGTCTATCATCTGCACCTCTATAACTGTCTGGTTTGGTTCTGCAACCCAACAGGACAGACACAGACTTCAGAGGATAATTAGGACTGCAGAAAAAACAATTACTACCAACCTGCTTTCAATCAAGGACCTGTATACATTGCACACCTGAACAATTAGACACAAGAACAGTTTTTTCCTGAAAGCCATCACTCTGCTAAACAAATATTTCTATCAACACTGTTCAACTATTTACAAAGTCTGCACTACTATTACTATTAATCTTCTCACCACTCCTTAGCACCCATCCCCTCCCACTTGTGACTGTATGACTGTAACTTTGTCGCTTGTATCCTTATGATTTATATTGACTGTTTCCTAGTATTATTTGATTGTTGATTGTACCCTATGACAATCATTAAGTGTTGTACATTATGATTCTTTGACTCTTGATGAATGTATCTTTTCTTTTTTGTATACTCAGAGCATTTGCACCAAGACAAATTCCTTGTGTGTCCAATCACACTTGGCTAATAAAGAATTCTATCTATCTATCTATCTATCTATCTATCTATCTATCTATCTATCTATCTATCTATCTATCATCTATCTATCTATTTATCTATCTATCTAATAAAAGCAGATCATTAGTTTAGCTCACCCAGTATCACTAACTCTAACTTATCATGGATAACATATCAGGATATCAGGGAAATTTTATTTTTCATATATACTCTCCAATTCTTTAAATAAGAATTGACAGCTTTAACTACTGCAAATGTATAAAGAACTTGAGCACATAGTTTAGGAATATGACATATGACATTCAGAACTGAGCTTTTCTTTGGCTTGTCAAAAATCTTTCCTCAGTCAATACTTTAATTGGTTCATAGTTTACATTATTTTAAAGTTATGGATATTTATTATTGGCTGGGCTTACATATTAACCTAAGCTATAAACTATGGTTTGCCAATTAGAGTGATTAGCCAATTCACATCATATTGTGGTTAGCCAATTCACATCATATTAAATCCAGACCCATGTTCTGAGTAAATAGGATTTATGAACCCAGACAATCTCCAGGTGTTTATTCAGTTATTTTCTTGTGTGTTCAAAAGCAGAATCTACCTCAATAGATGATAAAAATACATATTGTATGGCTAAAATGTAGTATTGTGTGGGGCACGTATCTATTAATCTTTCAACAGATAGATTCCTATCTTAGTAGTAGATAGGGTTTTTTAAAGCAGAATACTACTATTTCATACCTTCCATTTCTAGGCTGAGGTTTCTTTTTTTAAATTTTTTTTTCAGAAGTCAGAAGAGTTTAGTGGGCACCTTCACTTAAAACACATAACAGAATAACAGTTAGAAGGGACATTGGAGGTGTTCTAGTCCAACCCATGCTCAAGCAGGCAGCCCTATACCATTCCAGACAAATGGTTGTTCAATCTCTTCTTAATAACCTCTAGTAATCAAGCATCTGCAACTTCTGTAGACAAGCTGTCCATGATTAATTATTCTCACTGTCAGGAAATTTCTTCTTATTTCTAGATTGGTTCTCTCCTTGATTAGTTTCCCTCCATTGCTTCTTGTCCTTCAATTGCTTTGAAGAACAGCTTGACCTCTTCTGCTTTGTGGCATCTCCTTAGATATTGAACATGATTACTTAACATTACTCATTTTAGGGTCTCACACAACACCTAACCTAACCAAGTGGTCTGGTTCATGGAACTTGCTAAGTCACAAAAAGTAAACAAATAATAAATAAAAACAAAAAACCCTAAGTTAATATGTTGTGCAAATCCATTTGTAAGGTTTTACCCAAAAAAGTTATGCATCTTGTAAGTTACTAAAAACACAGTATATGAAAGATTGTAATGAATGAGAAATAGTGCTTTAACTGTTAATTCTTTTTTTTTTTGGCAGATGGAATGTTTTGATGGATTACTGCTACACTACTCCATCTGGAAATCCAAATGACAATTTGCGATATGATCTCTTCTTTAGGTAGACATTTTTAAATACCATGTTTATATTTACATGGTTGTGATGGATTACACAAAATGTATGGATTGTTATAAAAGTAATCTCAAAAGTTTTAATTGCTTAGATAAAATATTAGTTTCATTTAATAATTATTTACAGCATTAAAATATCAGGTAATATAATAAGTAATGCATATAGAAGAATTGAATCTTTGGAATTAGTGCAGAAATATGCATGTAAATAATCTGATAAGTCTAACCTATTCTATTTGCCTTCATCAATAAATATATACTAAGCAAATATTTTCAATTGACGGCTTCCAATTTGAATTTCATTCAAAGGAAAAAAAATTGGAGAATAGTATAAGTGGATACAGGTCACACTGAATATATATTTCTTCCAATACTGGAGGAAGTGTATATTTCAATTCTATTTATGGTAGAACATAAGCAAGAATGTACTCATATTTGCTTACAATGCCTTACAGCTGTTAGGCCATTATTTGCACAAAGATCTTATTATACTATAGGCTTTAGTACTATTTATACAGATGTTAAATGCTTAGCATCAAATACTATAGTACTATTTAGTACTATTTATACAGATGTCAAATGCTTAGCATCAAATACTATAATCATCTCTGTCCATAATCTTTGAATGCATAATACCACACAGTGAAGAAAAAGAAACATATGAAGATTTTCTGCAGTAACCATTCTTGGAATGTCATTTGTTTCATTTTAAAATAGTATTTATAACTCATATTGATGAGTCTGCATTCATTCATTTACCACTATTCTTTCCAACAGTTCTTCACAGATTGATGTGGTTAAAAGCATTCAGAATTATTCTTGCACATGTACATGTTCAATCAAAAACATACATACCTATGGCCATGCAGATAAACTGTATAAATGAAAATAAATAGTGCTATTTTTGCTTCAGAGTTAAAAGGACACTTGAATAGGCAACAATTTCCTTACAAACCCAACATTCTATCTACTCTTCTGTTCTGATTTGTCAGTAAATCTGGTCATAATTTTTCACGCGCATGACTATAGCTGAAACAGTTGTTATGTTCAACAAGAGTCTGCCTGTATCACGGAAATATTTATGGATAACAAACAGCTATGAGAAACTGAGCAAGTGTCTTTCATAACTTGCTGAATCTACCTTTCTTGCTTTCTAAAACTTCAACACTTTTCCAAACTTTTTTTAAAAATCAATATGAAGATGTAGAGTAATCTTATGTAGATATTGGAATACTACGTTGAAAATTCACATGTGATTTTGACATAATTTTCTTGATAAAAAGGAATGTAGGTATTTTGGAACAAACATTTCTTTAATATCATGTAGTTCTGAATACACGATTTAAGTGGACATTTTGATTGCAAGATGTAGGGAAATGTGAAAAATGTAGAGTATTCTCATTTACTGTACATGTAAATCCTATAACTATGAATTATATCAATTCATATTTAAATATGAAGCAAATTAATTTTGTTCATATTCTGAGTTTGTATTTGGCCTAAGGATGAGTTGCTGTAGCAAGACAACTTGTCTCATATGGTATATCTGCAATATGTTTGATATTGAACTTTTGAAATAGTTAACAAAGCAATACAAAAAGGTATGTTCAAAAGGAAGGTTATTCATTTATTTAAATGTATAATATACACTTTGTCATGGGAACCAGTGTTCCTTATGTGAAAACTCTAGGTAATATCCCATTCAGGCTTTTTTTTTCCAGAGGCAGATGTTCTTGCATCTTACTATATCTTGTATCCTCAGAAGGTGTGTAGAAAGAAATGCCAACAATTTCTAAAATGTAGTATCATTAATGAAATGCTATTCTTTTTTAGAGGTATTACTCAAGCAGTGAAAGTTACTTATTTCATTTGTTTCCTTTTCAGTTGTGACAAAGACCCTCAGACAACTATAATTGAAAATGGAAAGAGTCAAATGGGCCGATTTTCTTTTGAGGTGTTCCGCTTTGTGAAACATAAGAACCAGAAAATGTCTGCGGTTTTTCTACATTGTGTGACAAAGTTGTGCAGAGCTGATGACTGCCCTTTTCTTGTTCCAGTATGTTTTAGAGAGTTTGTGTAATGCTGCAACTTGAAGGCTTAACATTAGGGGGTGATAATAGATGATCTTTTGAAAAAGTAGTTGACTACTGTGTAATAAAATTCATACCTTCAATGATAGATGAATATTCAATGTGGTATTTACACTAAAATGAAATAATCAAACTGATTCTGTTAGCTTTGGTGAACCTTGTTGTTCCTGGCTGATTCCTTCCACTCTTACATTATTTATTTAACAGAAAGGTAGGGCTTGGGAAATTATTAATATAAAATATCAAAAGAGTGATGTGAAAGTCTGTATGTAATATGATAACCGAAGAAATCTAGATTCATCTTCCAATAAGCTTATGGTGAGCAAAACTGAATCCAAAATAAAATTGATTTAATGTAGGGAGAGACTTTATATAAATTCCTGAAGTGCTGCAAAATTAGGTATAATCAATTACATCCAGAGGCCATTGAACAGTGTTCAGAATGCAAGGAGTGTTTGAGTTGCCCAAAGTAGGATGGGAAAACTTACTCCTCTCTCCTCTTGTGCTCTAGGAAATATATATCCATTTAGAAAGGTATGCAACATCCCTCCTACAGTAGTGTTATTATCTCCACTTTTCTCCCAGATTGAAGCTATTCTGTTTAAGTTAAACTGTTCTATTTATATGTGGGTAGAATCTCTTCATAGTGAATCAAATAATAAACCTGCTGTTGATAAAATAGTGTATTTTAGTATTTCACTTTCTGAAATATTTTACCCATTTAATTGTATAAAAGATATTCAAGGTTTTTGAATATCTGTGAATATTTGTTAAATCAAATTTACTTAAGGTTACAATTGAAGTTATTTGTATACATTTTTTAAATCTCAGCCAACTAGTACAGATCTCTCTTTTGTACCTAGCTTAGGTTGATTTATCTAAAGGTGCTTATTACTTAAAACGATTATAGGACTGCCTGGAATATATCAGGGCAAAAACTAAGAGATTCTTTTGACTCAGCCTGGTCTTTCTTTTCCCTTTTTTATGCTTAATTGCTTGAGTCTGTTGGAACCTCATCCCTCTCTGTTTTATAACCTTTCCAGGTAATTAACAACTGTTACATAGTAGGGTATATTACATTTTTATTATAGACAAACTGTTGTGCCAGTTTGTTATCCCTGCCTTTTGATTATACTTTTGTATTGTATATTTTCAAATGTTCATCACTAACCTTTTTTTTATAAGTATTCCAACAGAGAAAAAGTATTCTTTGAATTACACATTCCATAGCTAGGGAATGTTTCTCTAATATTTTATTTTAAGTTTTCATTTTTCCCCATGTTCTTTTGAAGTGCTGACCAACTCTTCAAAACAGATTTTCTGAGTATGTAGAAGAATGTAAATTATAAAGAAAGTAACTCAGTAATCTGAAGGGTTTGGTAAAGGCTGGAACATACAAAGGAGAACATTCAAGTGTAAGATTATGGAAATAATTTCCTACTTAGGTTTTATGGGAGTGTCTGCTGGATGGAGTATAGAATTAGTGCAGTATAGAATTAGTGAAATTCAGTAGCCTGAATTTCATCTGTTATTCACCAACCAAATGTGGAGTAATTTGAAAAACCTCCTATATGATATTCTGCATGCACAATAAGGAAAGACAATGCAATATATAACCATTATACAATAAAATAAGTTCTGAATATGTTAAGAAACAACCAAGAATGAGCTATTGTATTTTCAGTGGTTTTCAAATGTTTCTTTGCAAGGAAGACTCTTTTAAGCAGGAGAGTTTTACTTTTAGTTTACCGTATATGCCGGCGTATAAGGCGACCCGCGTATAAGACGACCCCAAAATTTCCACTCAAAATATAGTTTGTTATATACTCGCCCCCTCTTCCGCACGCCTTCCACTTTTGCACTTTTTTTTTTTTTTGAGGCACTTTTGTGCACCGTGGAAACGAATCCCGTGAAGCCGAAAGGAGCAGCCAGCCTTCTTCCAGCTCCCAAGGAAACGAGGCTCGCACCGCCCGGGCTCCGCTGAGGTATCCGGCTGGGGCTGTCAGGAGTTGTTACCGCTGGCGCGGCTCAGCGCGGCTCCAGTCCCGCGTTGCCTCGGGAAGGGAAAGGCAAAAGGAAGAGCGCTGCAGCGCTTTGCAATGGCAGCAGCGGCTCCTGGTTTTGCCTTTCCCTTCCTGAGGCAACGCGGGACTGGAGCCGCGCGAGCGCGCGCCAGCGGTAACAACTCCTGACAGCCCCAGCCGGATACCTCAGCGGAGCTCGGGCGGTGCGAGCCTCGTTTCCTTGGGAGCTGGGAGAAGGCTGGCTGCTCCTTTCGGCTTCACGGGATTCGCTTCCACGGTGCGCAAAAAGTGCCTCAGCGCGGGCAGCCGCAGTGCTTCCCAATTACTATTTGCTGGCGTATAAGGCGACCCGGCAACGGTAGTTTTTTTAAAGATTCAGTTTCTATGAAAAGTTAAAACAGAACACCAAAGAAAATTAGTATTTCTTCCTGCTCTGAATCATAATTACTTTGATTGAAACTTCTAGACCTGCAGTAATAGAAAAAAAAGAGATGTGGTAAAGCGAACCACTTGGACACCTCAGAGCATTTCTGGAAGTGCAGTAATATCTGCTGGCCCCATAATTACTAGAACTGGTAAGGACAATCATCCTACATAATTTCTAAAATTTAAGTAGAAAATTTTCTGTTCAATAATGATTTCTTGTTCAAGAATAGACTCTATGTTTGTATTTTATTGTTTAATTTTCATATGACTAGGTATGTAGTCATATGTAAGGCAGTTTTGATTGTCATGCTTCTCATGAAGGAGAAGACTGAAATGTTTCTTGGGAACAAATTTCTTTATATAACCTTGACAATTGCTATAATTTGAAGAGGGTTTTTCAAGACTTAAGTAAGACTTGAGTAGAAGCTTCTAAAACCCCTAGAGGAATGAAGAATTGTAAAACAACAAGGGTTCTTTGCTTTTAGAAGCAAGGACTTTATTTTGCTTTGAGGAATAGATTTAAATTGTGCAGCTTCAGAGATTCATTGGTTTGAGGAAAGAGGAATGGAACATTGTCCATCATTTTTAGTAACAGGAAGCCCATTCAAAATATGAGTTGTCTGTAAATTGGATGTTCTCAACCAGGGAGTGCCTGCATAGACCTCATAGATTCAAAAAACAGATTATGCAGAGATCAGAATCCTGCAGAGAACCTAAATAAATATACCTGGATCTTCCTTGAAGTTATTCATCATCCCTAAAGTCATCAACTTATATATTATGTGAATGCCATAAAGTAACCAAAAAGCCCACATTTTTTCCCTATTTCATTCCAATGTATTTTATAGCATACTGTACTTTGAATGCTACAATAGCACAATAGCTATAACTTGTACCTTATAGATAGAGTTTTCTAGTTTGAAATTTCTAGTAGAAATTTTTGTTTAGATGAATATCTTTGTAAATGTGAATTTAGACTTGGGGTGTTAGATTAGTTATTCCTGTTTAAAGTATCAATGATTTTGTCTGAATACAAAGAAAATGAATACCTTCAATCTAAAATGAATCTATTTTTGTATTTCATACAGAGGAGATCCCAACTAACAATTCACAGCTTGGTAAGTTATAGCAATTGCAATAAATTTCCTGTAATTTTAAAAGAAATACTTGAATTTTATCCTAATTACTAGTCAAATGTTTTGTATTTAGGCTGACAGATACATTGCAACATTTTCTGCTAATTTCAATGACAGAAAATGTTAAACACCCAAATTAAAATTTTCTGGGTAGCTTTTAAAAGATCCCATCTTTTAAAAAGCTTATCACATTTAAAAAGTCAGTCACAGTTCGGTTTATATTATTGTCATCAGACATAATATATCTCTGGCTGCATTCCATAGTAAATGGTAAGAAAAAAATGATGTGGAAATGTGGCTGTGCCCAAATATTAAGAAATAAGGCACTGAACTGAGATTAATAAGCAGAGCCACTGTTCAACCCAGAATTTTGCTGAGCGCAAAGCTGAATGGAAAATGATTGGGTACTTTTTCACCTATTTACCTCCAGTATCTTTAAAATAAATCTGTTAATAAATCTGGGAATAAAGTCTGCCAATTCCAGAGAGACAATGAAGTTTATGACTTCTTTGAGAACACACTTTGAGATAGCACTTCCTTTGGGCCTAGAATTTATGGTACAGTGCTGTTGAAAGCAAGTACCTTTGGTTTTGGGATGGGTTTGTTTTGTAATCAAATATGGCTAAGATATCATGCATTTGTTTTATTTAATTTTGTTTTAATTTAATTTATTTTTAAATTTATATATTGCCCAAATCACATGTATTTTATTTTGATTCTCTTTTCTCTTGAAATCTCTATAACTGTTCCTGCATAGGGTTATTTTTGCCCATTGATTCTTTACCTATGATTATTGAGAAGTCAAATATATTTAGCTGGATTGTTCTCAGGGCTTACAAAATATTTGTAATTCTTTGTTCTCTATTCCTTTTCTTTGTAGGAAATCCAAATGGATCCTCTTTCCAGCTGAATTCAGTCACCAGTGCATTGATTTCAGGAATAGTAATTCTAGGAATTATCAGCACCATTTCTTGTGTACTGTCCCTTCTCCTTTTCTACAGAAAAGGACACAGCAGTAACCTTATTTTGAGTGGTGTAAGAAATCCAGTTTTCAACTAGAAGGAACAAATAATTTGAACATTCTCCAATTGCCATAAAATGTATTTGCCTTAAAGGGTCACCAAGGAATAACTTTATTGTTATCAGATTTCAGTTATTCTTTCTAGTAGTGTTATGCCATTATATAGATAATAAGTAATAGAATTAGCACTGTAGCTGTTTTCTGTCATTGATGTACCATGTATGTGAATGAATAGGTATTTTGATGTTTTGCCAATGGGATAACTGATAATAGAAACTGAATCATAAAGATTAAATAAAGCAAAATCCTTGCCTAAATCTATATGTCTATATAAACCAGAACGCTATGAAACTTTCATAGTTAAATTATACCTTTCACAAAAGACAATCTCTGTACTTACTTTCTACAAGGTTATACACTATGTCAAAACTTTCTATGCCTCTCTCTAGAGATATTTTTGATTTTTATATATTTATAGACACATAATTTTGGATTTGTATCAGGCAACAGAAAACACGACAGAACATGATTATAGCTTGGAAAATGAGATTGAATGTTGTAATGAGATCTTTTGTTTTGTTTCAGCATAACATCTCTTACAGAACATTTAATATTTTGACTATACTTTGCCTAAACTAAATAATTTATATTGCAAATTCAAAACTCAATAATATGGACTGAAACTCTTCATAGTTTTGGATATGTGATATAGGGCAGGGCAGGGCAGGGCAGGGCAGGGCAGGGCAGGGCAGGGCAGGGCAGGGCATCTAGAATCCTCTCTTATTCTTCTTTCTCCCTTTGGAATTGTTTGAAAATTGTTTCCCTGTTTTTTTAAACTGGTTTCTTCTGTACTGTTTTAATGTAATCAATTAAACCAAACAGTCAACTGTAGGAAACCATAGAAACAGTTTGTCCCAGAGGTGGTATTCAGCAGGTTCTGACCAGTTAGTGGAGAACTGGTAGTGGAAATTTTGAGTAGTTTGGAGAACTAGCAAATACCATCTCTGACTTGCCCCACCCCCATCTATTCTCTGCCTGCCAGGTCCCAGGTGATTGACTGGGTCTTCTTTTGTTGCCCTGCACAGGAAAATGCAGCTGGAAAGCAAATTAGTGGGGTGGGGAGGGAATGGAAGCCCACCAAGTCACACCACACCCACCAATCCACACCCACAGAACCGGTAGTAAAAAAATTTTGAATCCCATCACTGGTTTGTCCCCATCCCTCTCCTCTCCTCTTTCCCCCTCTCCTCCCCTCCACTCCTGTTAATGGAACCTGTCATGCAGTAAGCTAATGAAGCATAGAGGTTATTTCTTTTCCAATCATAGAAATTGCTATTATCATTTATTCCACTCAAAATTAATTAATCCTTGAGAGATCTTTCTGGAAAAGTTCCAAGGGCAGGATAATGTGAAACATAAAATAGCTAAAAGAATGATTTTAAACAAAAGTGGTATTTCACTTCTTGTTTGATAAACATTACTTAATTATGTGTTCTCTTGCTCTCTTCTAAATCCTATTTTTGGGATGGTGAAAATAGATTTTCTCTTAGGCTTGATATTTTCCTGCTTATTAATAGAACAATGGCTGTCCAAACTTACTACTACTTAAGGAAGGAAAGTAAAAATGCCTTTAAGATTTATGATTCTTATTTTGATTTACAGTAAAGTAATTTAAACTTTTGTACACAGGATGTACTTTTGGTTAGGTGTGAAGCTTTGTGGTTACAGCTCATCAAATTGGTTTATAGCACAATTTATTGCTCTACAAAACCTTTCCTGTATTTTCAAAAAAAAAAAATTGCTTCCAGGTTATGACGGAATGGCTTGCATACGTTGATAAAGAAAAAGTTTCGACAAGCCTCCACAAGCTCAGCAAATTAAGTTAATGAAAGCAGCCTGCACATTGTATTAATGGAATGGTCTGCTTTAATTTTTATTAATTAATGGCTCCCTACATTAATATAGTAAAAATATAGAAAAATTTAAAGTTTAATGAACTTTCATATAAATACATGTTATAGAACTATATCTTCATTAAATCGACAACAGCTTTATTTATAGCTGAAACAAAATTGAATATGTAATCATCCAGTTCTACTTTGCATCTTTGATTAAAAAAAATCAGACCTAAATGTAGGTAATATCAACCAAAACAGAACTAGAAGGTGTTCTGTTTCTATTTCCTGGATCAGTGGTAGATATCAATGGAATGTAACTAAATAGTATCCCTTCCCATTCAAAATTCCCACAGTGCTGTTGAAAATCTAGCAAAACATTACTATAATTTGCTGCATTGTGAGTATTTTTGCATGGTGACTTGTATCCACTAGTATAGCAGGACTAGCACACTGTAGGTCTCAGTGTAGTTGCATTCTGACATGCTACCTATTTTTTTAACAGTTTCTGTTTCTAACATCAATCCTAGAAATTGAAGTCTAGAAGTTATTTCTGGATTATGATCTGAAATATGTGGTTTTAATTGCTTAATCTATATGACTCTTTTTGTTCTAAAGCAGTGTTTTTCAAACTTGGTAATTTAAAGATTTGTTGACTTCAACTCGGCATGCTGGCTAGAATATTCTAGAAGTAGAATTCCACATATCTTTAAGTTGCCAAGTTTGGAAAACACTGTTCTAAACTATCTGAAGTGGATTGGGTCTCATGAGTAAATTAATCCTTTCACATTCTATTCATTCATATAAAAATATGCTTTTTACTATGAACAGATTACTGATTGAAGAAAAAGAATTTGAACACAACAGACTTTACACCACAAACTACTCTGATACTCTTTAGGCATGTCTTTCTAAGCCTTGTAGTTTTCAAATGTGTTAGGACTATAATTTCAAAAATTTTCAACCAATTAAAATTAGAGAAACAGAGTCTCAAACCTTCTGGAGTTTTGCTGCTTTATTATCCAATGGTTTCGTTTTTAATATCAGGCATCAAAGAATGGAAAGTTAGTCTGTACAGTAAACCAAAATATGTGACAGCGTATGCCAGTCATAGGCTACATAATGCAGAATGCATCATAGCATATATGATGTAATATGGATGTTAATTTTATGCTAACAACTTGGAGCTGTGCTCAACATTACAGTGGACAAACTATATAACTGTACTGTACATACTTCTCTAAACAATGTTGTATATCGGTGTATGAATGTACAGAAAATGTCAGGGTTAGTTGAATATCATGATATTAAAAAAACCTGTTATGTCACTTAATTCTGAATTCCAAATAACCATCCAATACCCTACCTGCTAAACACTATTTTTTTTACATGAAACTTGTGCATGGTTTTCTCCAATCTTAATACCTCAGAAACATGTACTTGCAATTCAGGGTTTAGGTCTGATGACATGTAAAATATGATTAATAAAGTAATTTGGAAAATAATATCAGAAAATGCTGGTGTGTTGTCTTTGTTCAAGACCCATAGATAAATATCTTCCAGTTTGGTGAGCACATGTCTTAGACACTCCAGCAATATACAAACATTGTACCTATTATCTTAAGATTTGAAGACTGTAAATGAGGATTTTTGCAAATTAATTGATTGACTATGTACCATCAAGTTGGCATTGACTCTTAGCAATCATAAGGACAGATTTTCTGTCTGACAGCCTATTGCTAACCCTGTCTTTCAGGCCTTCCAATGATACAGCCATTTTGCTGCTGATTGTCCTTTTCTTCTCTTTCTTTCCACCTTTCCCAGAATTAAACTTCTCCAAAGAGCTAGGTCTTTGTGTACATGTTGTTCTCATTTAATGTCCACCCATAATATAACTGTTCAAAGTTACAATGGCACTGAACAATAATACTTATGATGTATAAGTATGAGGGGGGTCACAATGTCTCTGTAATCATGGGCTTACAATTCAGGCAACCACATCAATTATGATGTCACAGCAGTACTATCAATCATGTAATTGCCATTTGTGAACTTCATTATGGTTTCAACAAGCAAAGTCAATATGGGACCTGGCAGAAGGTAGAAATGGCAATGTGACTATGGGACATTACAATTGAATGGGATTTATTTAACAATGTGAACTTGAACTTCTAGAACTGCTGTTGTAAGTTGGTGTGGTCATGTGACACTGCCTTTCAACATCAGTGTTTAATAATAGAATTCCAGATCCCAATTACCATCAGTAGGTAATTTTCTCATAAATAGCATCATTTGAGCCTGGTCATTTGTGCCTTGAGTGAGAATACTGGGTTGGTTTATTCAGTGGAATTATGTGTTTGTTTTCTTGGCTGTTTTTATATTTAGTCCACAATTGTAATTTCTACATCATAAGTCTTGTGATCATTTGATATGTGGATAATATGAATCAAGTGGCACAGGGTACTAACTCTGAAACTTTTGTGATCTTTAAATGACAATTCTGCTTCTTTTTCAGTCTTGGAAGTATTTGGGTCTAGACCAGTAATGGCTAACCTTTTTGTCATTGCATGCTGAAAGTGCCCATAATGCAATGTCCACACAACCCTCTCCCACTTGCCTCACCCCCCATGCATGCGCGCATGACTCTCCTCACTTCCCCACATCCCCATGCTTCCCCGCCTCCTGCGCATGGACACACATCTCCTGCATGCGCCCCACCCCCCTCTGGAGTGACCTGAAAATCAGCTGGCTGGTGGGAGGCACGTGCACAGCGGTGAAGCTGCGGTGGAGCTGAGCTGGGGTGATGGCTCGCATGCCCACAGAGATGGCTCTACATGCCACTTCCAGCATGCGTGCCATAGGTTCACCATAGCTCGAGACTTATACGATATATTTCAAATCTTGCATTTTGAATAGGAGTCAAGTAATATGATTTATCTTTAAGTCAAGAGTAAATAACATTTTTGGCCTGAGTGCCTACTTAAACTGAATGGTTTCACAGGAGTAAGGGCACAAAAGAACACACACACAAAGGATTGATGTTGAAAAAAACCTAAAATGATTTAATGTAATTTAAAATGAATTGAATTTCAGATGTCTGTGCTTGTATACTAAATAGGGAGAGGCTTTGTTAATATTTAGATAAGACCTTCAGGAAACCTGAAGACCTGCAGACTTGACTGGAAATAAGTACTGTAAGTAAGTAAGTAAGTAAGTAAGTAAGTAAGTAAGTAAGTAAGTAAGTAAATGAATACCTTAGAAGTATGGAATGGTACATTGCTTCCAAACTGTGCCCTAAAACTGCATGAAGTCGCCAGAGTTAAGCAGAAGTTAATGACATATTTATTTATTTTTTCTTCTTAACATCTGGCAGCACCTTTGTGGTGGAAATTGATCAGGGTTGGCCTTAATTAGTATTTGGATGGGGAAATTACCCTGAAATTATAGGCTGTTTACTCAGGGAAACACAAAAGTCCAATTCAGAAGGGCAAACCTTTTCTTATGAGACAGCAAGGAATATTTCATGGGTGGAATCACCAGGAATTAATCTCACTTTGCAAGCGGCAATGGAAACTACTTCCATACTTTTGCAGAGAAAACTAGTTAGATTTATCAAGGAGTCAAAAAGAGAGGAGTTTGATGTGAATTTTTAAAAATGAAAATAAACCATAAAATAAACATGGTTACACTCCATCAATTCATCCTTTTCTTTTGTCTTATTAAAATTATAATTTCTTGAGAGTCAAATGTCTAGTTGGTCATTATGCATTTTCTTCACCACTCAGATTAACTGAAATGAATTTGCGATATTATGTTTGGTGTACAATTTACTTGTTTACAAGCCCAAAGTCTCATAACAAAGATGGGGAAATGAGTTGGGGTTTTAATATTGTACAACACAAAGAAATTTGAAATTAAGAAAATATCTTTTTTCAGCCAATCCTATATATTCATACAATTCTGAAGGATACATAATTACTGATCTTGAACAGAAAAATTGGACTTACAAAACAAAAAGAATAAGTAGCGACCTGAAGTACTACACCTTTATATATCTTTACAGAGATAAAAGATTCTTTAAACAGATAATACCTTTTGCTTTTCAATTTACCTGGAGCTTCCCACAGGTTCTTTAAGATTTCAGTCATGTATCAGGAGGAGTTTGAGGACATAGTGCACCCTGCCTCTTTTTCAGTGTAAGAATTCCTCTCCATTTTAAAAGTGTAATGTGTGTGTGTGTGTGTGTGTGTGTGTGTGTGTGTAATTAAATACCATGTTTTTCCAACAATACACCCCCCCAATAGGAAGACCCAGCATGTTTTCTAGGCATAAAATGAAATTATGTCCCTCCCCCCAAATTTAGGCCTATTTTAAAACATGTGAAATTGGGGGGGAGGGAAGGCGGGGGGGAATTTGCCATTAGGAGCGCCCCACGGGCAGCTACGCCTCGCCATCAGCCACTCCTAGCAGCCGATCATAGTGGAGTGTGGAGGTCTCCCTACCCTCACCAAATGCCTTTGCTGCAGACCTGGGTCAGCAGGAGGGCGGCGTCGGCGTGGATGTCTGCTGGCAGCGTTTCAGCCACTTCTCAGGCCTCCGTAGCTTCCACAGTTCCCACTGGTGCTTACGCTTCTCTTGCCAGTGCTGTCTCCAACAACAGCATCTGAGTCGCTCCCGCTTTTCCCCCATCCCCCCCAATTTTTTTTGAGGTACCTGGGAGCGCCATGCGCTGTGTTTTGGTTTAATCCCAAGCAGCTGGGTGGGTGTGAGAAGAGCCGAGCGAGCGTCTCTGCTGCTGCTACACTTGGTGCTCCAGCCTTGGGCTCTGCAAGTTTCCAAAAGTCCCGGTGCGCAGCCCATTCCTACATTCCAAGCAAGCCCAGGCCGAGCTGCAGCTGTCCCTCTCTTGCCAGCACCATCCCCAACAACAGCGGCAGCAGCAGCGGGAACTGTGGAAGTTACAGAGGTGGCTCCCCCACCCAAGAAGTGACTAAAACACTTCCACAGAGATGCTCACTTGGCTCTTCTCACACCCACCCAGCCACTCAGCATTAAACCAAAATGCAGCGCACGGTGTTCCCAGGTACCTCAAAGTGTTTTTTCCCCCTGCGGTTTGAAGGACTTCGGTGACAGACAGAAATCCGCGATCATGCATGGTTTCTGTCTGGGCTCGCCGCTGGAGCACCCCGAGCCAGCTGGTTTTGGGGCTAAGCCACCCCGTAGAGGTGGTGAAGAGGGGGGAGACTGCCAGCAGGGTTGAGGAGAGCCGCATCTCTCCTCCTCAGCTGGCCATTACTCCCTTTCCCAAAGGTGGTTGCAGCGGTGGTCAGAAATGGCCACCACAAAGGAGAACTCGACCGGAAAAGAATGTGCAGGAGGAAGATAAGAAGTGAAAGTTTTGGCTGACTGGGTTAAATTGTAAAAGCAACAACTAAGGTACCCTGGAATTTAAACTTACAAAAAATAACATCGCTCCCAAAGAAGAGTCGGAAGCAGCGAAGGAAAGTGAAAAGGGAAAGGTTTGACTTTTTTCTTCTTCTCTCTCCTTCCCTATACTGACAACTAAGAGACTTAAATAAGAAATCGGAAAAATCTGCTTTGACATCAATAGGCAATTAAGCTGAAAATAAAACAAAATGCCAAAGGGATAATAAAGATTTCTGGACATTAAAATTTTTCTTTTTCATAAGCAGGAAGGGGGAGAAAAAGAATAAGGGCAGGATCTGGAAGAAGGAGGAGACTGCCTGGAATTAAAAAGAATCTACAGTAAAACTTCAACAAGACTTCTAAAAGATACATTTTAACTGAAACTTTGCAACTAAATAGTAACCCCAGGAAGAGAAAGTGAAAAAAAAAGAGCAAAAAAGAAACAGCTTGCGTGTATTTGGATTATTTGGTGATCTTTGGATTCTTGGTTATTATATTTGAATGACTAAAATCAATTGGGTGGTTGTTTAAAAATGTATACAATGGCACCACTTCTGGATGAATTGAAAATGGAACTTAAAAAGTACAAAGAAGATGCACAAGAAGGGAAGGGCTCTTTTGGCTTCGTTTTTCAATTTTTAGAAATGGAGATTTGGAACTATGAGAAACAACAAGAAACAACTGCAAAACAAGAAGACTGGGACAAAGAAGAAGCCATCTTTAATGAACAAGCAACTTTATGTGGGGAAGAAAAAGGAAAGGGGAGGAAAGAGAATGGAGAATTTAAGACTTAAAAACAACCAAAGAAAAGAAAAATAATTCGAAAAATAAGTATAATACTGGAAAGCAACAGAAAAGGGGAATACAGAAGAGAGAAATAGAGGTAGAGAGACAAAGGGGTAAATAGGGGAGAGAGAAGAAGAGAGGGAAGAAGGAAAGGAAAAGAAGTTCTAAAGGACAGAGACAAGATATGGAGAAACAGGACCTATTTAGAGATAATGGGTGAAAATCTAACTGAAAAAGGGATTCTGTAAAGGTACATAAGATTGTATTGTTATATTAGTGATAGAAATAACTTTAGAAAATTGGAAACAACGTATGATTAAAATGACGGATAAAATAGTTAGTGTAATTTAGTGAAATGTTTGTGAATAAAATAAGTGAAATAAAATAAATGAGAAAATTGAATTAGGAAGGAACAGGAACATTTTAATTAGTTAATGTTTTATAAAATATAGGTGAAGAGGGTGGGGAATTAACTATGGAAAGCTTATAATTGTTCCCATAGAAGTATGATATTTAATTGAAAAGTAATGTTAAATATGTTAAGACTTTAATGAATATTAATATTAGTGATAGAATTGAATTGGAATGGAATATTGTTTTAATTATATACATTTATATTTTTTTCTTTTTTTAAGAATACAGTGTGTATTTTAAGAATATACCAAGCAGAATCCGAATGGAAGTTATGTATTGTATTGAATGTTACAACTTTAGGGAAAAAATATAAAGGCGTCATACTCCAATCAGTAACTACAGGAGAAATTTTGTTTAATGAGAAAAGATAATAGATAATTGAAACAGGACAGACAAAAAAATATAAATACAATGATTTGAATTGAGATGAGATAATTAAAATAAAATTGAGAAAATTAAAAGAGGGGAGAAGCTATGCAGAAAATGTAAAATAGTAATAAGATATGGAATAGAATATAAAAATGAGCATGAACCTGAATTTGTGTCTGTACGAAGAAATGTAACCCGGGATTACGCTACTTTCAAAAAAGATGTTTTATTTGTATTTTTTTTTCTTTGTGAAAACTCAAATAAAATTTACCAAAAAAAAGTGTTTTTTTTCCCCCTGTTGTTATGGGGACAGGGGAAAAGCGGCAGCGACTCAGATACTGCTGTTGGAGATGGCGCTGGCGAGAGAGGCACCAGCGGGAATAGTGGAAGCTATGGAGGCCTGAGAAGCAGCTGAAATGCTGCCAGCGGACATCCCCGCCGCCTGCCGGCTAACATGGGTCTGCAACAAAGGCGCTTGATGGGGGTAGGGAGCCCTCCATGCTCCGGCATGATTGGTTGTTAGGAGTAGCTGATGGCAAGGCATAGCTGCCCACAAGGCGACCTAGGTGAGGGTGTGTGGGGGAGAAAGTAATTAATTCACCCCCGACGTCCTAGCTGTTTTTTCAGGGCTCAAAAATAAAATAAAATAAGACCTGGTCTTATTATATGAGAAATACAGTATTAATGTTAGTACTTGTAATTCAATTATGTATTATTTTGAGTGTACATTTCCTGCCAGACTTAAACATCCAGAAGAAAAAAAGTTGTGCATGTCCACTAATGTTTGATCCTTTTGCCTGGCAAAAAAATGTATACTCAAATAGTAAATGATTAAACAAGCTGCAAGTACTAACATTAATATTTAAATGTAATTGTCATCCCATTTAATATTTTTAATTATTTATATAGTGTCCTGCTTCCTGTTTCAATGTGACTCCTGAAATCCTCAAATTCTTAATTTGCTTTCATTAATTCTGCTGTTGAGCCACTGTACTCTAACATGCAATTAATGGACACTTTAAAAAAAAAGTATGTAAGGATAATTTGTTTTTAAATTAATATCTTCTAATAGGTTAGGAATTGTTATATTTCCTAAGTGCAGCAGTGCTGTTTCTTGGTTCTTCCAGATGGACAGATGATTCTGACAGATTAGGAGAAGTAATAACAGATTTATAATGTTAAGTGGCAATGAGAAAAAGTAATAGATAATATCATTAAAGAAATAAATCTTTGTAATTTATATAGAGCTGCTCTTGGTTTGTTAATAACAGTACCATTTTGTTCTTGTATCAGCACGTTTTCAAATCATTATAAATCTACATGCAGGAATGCTTTGTCGACACTACTGTAAGCATAAAAGTAGTAAATTTACCATGCCACCATATTATGGGAATCATTAAAGTTAGAATATTGAATGTCACCATATCAGCAGTGTGGAAGTATGTTCACAAGCTGCTCCAAATTAACATAACTAATTTGTATTGTATTGAGCTGTTTATGGCAGCTCTGATTACACTTGTGGTGCTTGACACAATATTATTTTTGGCAGTTGTCATATTCACATTCAGTTTTAGGAAAAAAATATAACAACTTTAAAAATCAGCATTAAAAATATAAAGCAAGTGTCAGGAACTTTTATACAGGAGTTCTCAACTTACAACATTTCATTTAGTTCACCATTCAAAGTTACAACAACACTGAAAAAAGTGACATATGAGCAGGGGTGGGATTCTACCAGTTTGCACCTATTGGCCAGAACCAGTTGTTAACATTCTAAGCAGTTTGGAGAACTGGTTGTTAGAAGAAATTACTGGCCTAATCCTGTAAGGAAGGCAGGAAGGAAACATTGTGGTGTTGCTTACAGAAACTGCCTCTCTGTTAACCCTTATTACATTCTTGGCAGGACTAGACTTCCTGTCTCAGGAACTTCTCTGGAGTCTTTTCCCCATCCTTTGCTGGTACTTTGCTTGTGTGGAGTGACCATTCAAAATTATAATGGCACTGAAAAAAGTGACTTATGACCATTTTTCACACTTACAACTGTTGCAGCATCTCCACAGTCATGAAAGGCCAGGTGAGGAGATGCATGCCTCGATGTGAGTGATATTGAGTTGGCCATGCCCAGACAATAACATGACTACCAAGCCATGTCTACCCAGTCACATGACCACCAAGCCACACCCACCAACTAAGCCACGCCCACAGAACCAGTTGTTAAAAATTTGAACCCCACCCCTGGTTATATCTATATATTTATAGATATATATATATAGACATATAGATATGTGTAATGTATGTGTGTATGTGTGTGCGTGCATGCATGTATAATTTCTGTGGTTAAATGAGACAGTGGATTTTGCCCCCTTTTATGACCATTATTTCCAAAATTGTTAAATGAATCATTATAGTGGTTAAGTTAGTAACATGGTTGTTAAGTAAATCTGGCTTCCCCATTGACTTTGGCTGTCAGAAGTTCACAAAAGATGATCACATGACCCTGGGACACTGCTACCATCAGAAATATGAGTCAGTTGCCAAGCATCTAAATTTTGAACAGGTGACCCTCTTTAAGTATGAAAAACTCTCATATGCAGGGGTGGCATTCAAATTTTTAATAACCGGTTCTGTGGGCATCTCCTTGCCTGGCCTCTCATGACTGTGGGGATGCTGCAACAGTTGTAACTGTGAAAAATGGTCATAAGTCACTTTTTTCAGTGCCATTGTAACTTTGAATGGTCACTCCAAGCAAGCAAAGTACCAGCAAAGGAGAGAAAAATAACTGCAGAGAAGTTCCTGAGACAGGAAGTCTAGTCCTGCCAAGAATGTAATAAGGGTTAACGGAAAGGCAGTTTCTGTAAGCAACACCAGAATGTTTCCTTCCTGCCTTCCTTACAGGATTAGGCCAGTAATTTCTTCTTACAATCAATTCTCTGAACTGCTTAAAATGTTAACAACTGGTTCTAGCAAATAGGTGCGAATTGGTAGAATCCCACCCCTGGATATAAGCAA
This sequence comes from Notechis scutatus, assembly GCF_049901735.1. Lineage (NCBI taxonomy): Eukaryota > Metazoa > Chordata > Lepidosauria > Squamata > Elapidae > Notechis > Notechis scutatus. The sequence goes on from NC_142013.1 coordinate 32,498,960, forward strand.
TATGTGTATATAAGTAATGTATCTTTAACCTAAAAATTATAACCTGCATAAATTTCTAAAATTATTGTTCATTTCTTTACCTTTTGGTCTTCCTCTTATTTCCATGATTGCTTCCATTTTCCTTAATATTTTAATTAAAAAATAAAAATCAAACAAAAACAAAATCAAGTAAAAACCTAAATCCATAAGCAGGCTTAACAATTATACAATTAAATTAAATTTTCTGTCTGTTAATAAAATTTGAATTGATAATTTATTGTTGGTAACAAAAGTTGATGATGATCAATAAAAGAAAATAATAACATAATAAAACTGAAGATAAGTCCGTAACTTCTTCGTCAAGTCTTTTATTTGACCTTTAAAAGAAATATGGCTAGTCCTCAACGTATGACCATAATTGGGTCTGGAACTTCTATTGGTATTGCTTTTATTAAATTTTAGTAACAAATTGTTGCTGAACTTTGTACTTTGATATGGCCCAAGGGCTAATCAATAAAGACTTATTATTGGTAAGTGAGATAGTCATTAAGTCGGTCATGTGATCAACATTTATGACCTTTTTATTATGTTGATAAGTTATTGTTGATATATGGACCATGTGGTCATTAAGCAAACCTGGCTTTCCCCATTGGCCATACTTTTTAAAAGCCAGCTGGTAAGGTCATAAATATTGATCACATGATCCTGGGATACTACAACCATTCTAAATACATGCTGATTGCCAGATGTCTGACTCAGGATTACACGATCACAGGGAGGCTGCAACAATTGTAAGTGTGAGGGCTAGTCATACGTCATTTTTCAGGAATAATATACAGTAACTTTAAATAATTGTTAAACAAATGATTGTAAGATGAGGACTACCTATGTTAGAGATCATATTGTTCAAAAAATAGTGGCTAACACAAATACTTATTTTCATTTTAATAGAAAGTTAAATACAGTTTATGTATTTTATTTTATTTTCTTCTGTCACATTAAAAATGGCAAATTGGTAATGATTTTGGAGCTCTCTAGGGCTACAAAATTCAGGACATGTAGAGACCTAGGTCCTGGCCTGATTAATTGCATTTTAATAGGAAGATGAATTATATAAGCCTTATTACATATTCTAAACTTGTAAGTCAAAGCATGTGTATTTCAAAGAGAATTTCATAAGAGTGAAAATAATAGATTGAGTTAGAACTGCAGAGATCAAGACGGAATATTTAGTTATTATATTATATTTCCTGAATAGATATGGACCAGTTGCCATTTCTTATATACTTCATATATTACTGAGAATAGAAGAGGGGAGAATTGGATATTCTGTTTTGAGGCCTTTGATAGAAGATAATATTATACAAACAAATAAATAATGCAAGATAGAGAGTGTGAACCTAGCATTTTTACGTTTACAGTGATCTTCATTAAGGCTCATTATTGATACACACATCATGTTTTATTCATTCATATGCATGCATTTTTAAAATGTGAGAACCATTCTTCAAAAGCAAGTTTTCTCAGATGGCTTACAATTAAGCATTAAAATCACAGATAATACATCTGAATAAAAATAATTAATATTCGCTATAATTTAACATTAATTAAAATGCATAAGCAAATAAATAAGAGAAGCAGCAGATTATTAAGAAAAGTAGTGCTATAAATTCACACAGTAAGAAAGAACATGATATCTTTTGTATTTTTCTTTAAATTATTATAAGCTATATACCATTTATATATATTGTACATGTATGTTTATGTCTCTAATCTCTTCTTACTCCTAAAGATCCTATCTCAGAACCTCTATCAAAGGCCTGGGGATTTGAAAACTCTGCATAGTAATTTAGTTGTTCTTAGTGAACAGAAAACATTATATTCCAATGATGTGTTGGAACTACTCTCCTAGCTTAGACATCATAGTTCTGAGTGCTCATATTACACTGGGACCACTTTGGCCTTTACTTTCTGCCTGCTTTCTAGTTCATTCTTTGGGCCTTGGTACTTCTACAGTTTCTCATACTCCTTCTTCCTGATATAGTTGTCAGTTGGCACCACTCAGTGGTGGGATTCAAATGTTTTTGCTACCAGTCCTGTGGGCGTGGCTTGGTGGGCATGGTATGGTTTGATCGGTGTGGCTTGATGGGCGTGGCTTAGTGGGTGTGGCAGGGGAAGGATACTGCAAAATCTCAATTTCCACCCCATTCCAGGAGAAGGATACTGTAAAATCTCCATTCCCTCCCCACCTGATTTCCAGCTCTGTTCTCCTGTGCAGGACAACAAAAGAAGACCCAGCCAATCAGCTGGAACCCAGGAGAGAATAGATGGGAGCGGGGCCAGTCGGAGGTGGTATTTGCTGGTTTTCCGAACTACTCAAAATTTCCACTATCGGTTCTCCAGAACTGGTCAAAACCTGCTGAATACCACCTCTGACACCACTATATCTATCACCACTGCTGCCTTCTGGTCCTTATCTACTACCATGATATCTGGTTGATTGACCAGTACCTGAATGGATCTAGAAATCTTAGCCTGTTATTCACCAGGAACTTCTGTGGAATCTCCCATTTCAACTTGGGAAAATTAGTCCATTCACAGTACAGATGCTTCTATACACAAGGCCAGCTATTTGGTTATGCTGCTCAGTGTATACTTGTTCCTGCATGCAATCTTACACCTTGCCACTATGTATTGGATAGTTTCTGAGGCATCTTTGCATAGTCTCCACCTTGGATCCTGTCTAGACTCCTGATTCTATGGATCTAGTGCTTAGTGCCTGTCCTTGTGCTGCTTTGTGCTATGTGCTTCAATGCTGTCTTTCAGTGAGGCTTGTGATTATTTTTTTCTTGACATGGTATACTTGGAAAGAATGACAGGGTTTTTTAAAAACTAAAAATACGGAAACTGTAAAATGCTTCTTGTGAAATCAGTGTTTTGTTGATTGGGGACATAAATTATTATGCATTTTTATACTAGATAATATTGGCTTATTGGCTAAGATAAGCCTTAATCATTTGAAGAGAGCATTAAATAGATTTTAATGATGCATGAATGAGCATAGATCTGTAAATTAATGCATTAAAGGCTAAACTCTGTTTTTAGGGAAAGTGAAGTTAACAAGTTATAGAAAATTAGTGAAAAATCAGAGTAAGTTGATTATTTAATTTATATATCCTACCAGAATGGTTACCAAAGATGAAATAATAGATGTAATAATTCTCTGATGTACAAATAACAGTGAAAGGAAGTGGGCAGAACATGAACATCATTAATTCCTGTTTCTATAGTTGTAGACTTTATGCACTGACCAAGTGAATTTAACATATTGTTAAGTGGAAAATTTCTGAGGAAGTACAGTCAAAAGGTATTTTAAAAGACTACACTTTTTTTAAAAAAAATGAAAGGATTATAAAAAAAGGAAGGTGAAAGCCCAGTTTAACTGAGAAATTATTGAAAACCATAAAAATAAAGTAAAAATATAGCTCTAACATTTCATTCTGATCAAGAAAAGTTCCATCAAATTCAAGACGCTGATATGAATACTACACAGTGATAAAGAAGTGATAGAGAAGGTATAATATTCAAAGGTTCACTTCAAGAAAGGGAAGTCTTGTCAAGATGAAGATAATCAAGTAACATAGGATTGCACTATGTATGTAAATAAGCAGACAATAGAAGATGTATTAAAGAGATTTTTCTAGAGAAAATAATTAGAAAAACAAATGGACTTTGAGTTTCTTTGGAGGCTCTAGTCGTGGAGCACAGCTATCATACACAATTGACTGAAGATCAGTACACTCCTATGTGGAATGGTTGTCTTCTTCCACCAAACATGTGGCTTTGAAAGGAATACACAAGGAATAGTGAGGGAGGAAGGGGACATGCATCTAACCAGTCACACCAACCAAATCAACCCTGGTATCAATGGAATTACAATGTCTAAGCCACATTGCCGCCATATCTAAATGTATACCTACATCTATCAAAAGTCAAAGCCAACATTGACCAAGGCAATAATTGGTTTGATGTCTATGGAGATTCTCAGTTATCCAGGTCATGGCTATCCAAAAAGTGTTTTTAAAAAGGCAACCTGACTTTCTTTCTCAAAGATGCTTCGCCTCTCATCTGAGAACTTTGAAGAACTGAAGAAGCTTCTTGAATGAAAAGTGAAACATCTTTAAGGAAAACCAAAAAAAAATCCAGTTGCTTTTGAAAAGCATGTTCAAGAGAATGATTGATTTATTAATCAATACACTTTAAAAATAAGCCAAAATATAAGAGATCTGCAGAGAAACTCAATAAATTAAAGAATCTGAAGAATTGAGATAAATAAATGTGAACAGAGCTGTGGTTTTTTTCTTTGAGAAGGTTAAAAATAAACTCATTGCTAGGACTAGACAGTGAGTATCCATTTAAGGTTTGTTACAAAATTCAAATGTGAAATAACAACATTCTCTCTAAAAACAGCATCTGTTCTAGAAATGGAAATGATCAGTGTTTATAAAAAAAAAAAAAACAGATGCAAGGATATTATAACACAGTTTGTTTAATGTTTGTTCAACTTAACTTGTTTAACTGTTCCATTTAGCAAAAAATGGAATAGTATTTTGGGGAAAGCTGCTCATAGCAATCCTGATTTTCAACATCCTACTCAGAAATCTAATTTGTGCTTCCAGAGCTGCAGTAACACATTGTTTTGATAGATGAAACAGAAAGGATAGCAGCCAACTGCCTACATGTGGCATCTTGCCAGGATTGAACCTGATTTTTGGGAAGGAGCCATAAAATAATGAAGCAAGGCTGCTAACTACAAAAAACAGCTACCAAAGCCAGTATAGAATGTGAAAGAGTCAAATACAAACACGACAGAGTGCATTTTGCTCATGTTTTACTCATGTTTTGGAGTCATAAGTACATATTGCTCAGATGAAATGGATCATATTGATACTAAACTATTTCTTTCTTTTTTAGTTACTGTCCTAGATTTCAATTATTTGTATACATTCTACAAACTGTTCCTTTCCTTTCTCTGTTCATAATGCAGCATTTTGGTTGTTAACTTTTACAACTATCCAGTTCTTTTTATGGTGCTGTACATAAAATGAAGTTAAAGTTCTATAGGTATGCTTGGTTTATATAAATTGTTGGCCAACGAACATGGATCTGCACGATCACACCATATGTTTTGTATACTAAAAATGACAAAATGCTTTTTTTCTAGCATCTTTTTTTCCCTGGAATTAATTGATGTGCATGTGTTTTGAAGTTTAGATTAAATCAACCATCCATATCACAATATCAGATAGCATGGAAGTAAATAAAAGTACTATTTAGAGGAAGATATTCTCCATGTGACATTTCTTTGTTCCTTTTAACAATAGTCCGTCACTAGGTAATTGAGAGTCAATATTGCTTTCATGAAAAGCCATTGAAGTTTTCTAGCAAGAGTCCTCTTCATTCTCCTGTCCCCTGGGTCTGGAAAGTTTCTTTTTATTTTCTGAGTGATGCTGGTGATTGATTTTTGGAACTTGAGAATGATATTTGAATAGTCTCAGCTTTTCTGACCTATTTTTCATAATTGCCTGATAAGATATATCATAATGGTTTCTTTTTCAGAACATCTGAAAAATAGATGAGGAAAATAGAAGCCCCTCTCTCTCTCTCTCTCTGTTTCTCTGTTCTAAGGGAACATAAAGGAAACAGTAACTTAATAAGAACAAATAAATAAACAAATAAATTATATTAACATGACTGTAACTTGCTTGTTAACATATTTTAGACAGCAGTTTGCTTTAATCAAACAGAAAGAAATATTTCAGAGAGATTTTTTTCCTAGATGTTAGCAAAATATTTTAGCTTGCAACCTTAAATATTAATTGCAGTTCTAGTGTAGTATTTCTTTTCTTCATCGCTTGACATAGCCTATGCCTCATGAAATTGTGTCTTTTTTACATTTAATTAAGAAAAATAAACAATTGAATTACTAAACAAAGCACAGGATTATATGCACAAATTGGCCTTTTTCCATACATCTGCTCTGCAATCTATTTACTATTTAGATGCTCTGTTGCACTGGAAAAAATGTTTTTTTTTTTTTTAAAAAAAGATACTTCCTTCTTTTAACTAATGCCCAACCATTTTAGCTGAAATCAGCCCCCCAAAAGGAAAAACTACTATGAAACTGTCTCTCCCCATTTCCCAACCAGTGCAACCTGTTTAGAAGATATTATGGTCAAGGGGCCAAGGTTGGCTGAACACCTCTACCCCAGTCATTCCGTGTATGACCAAGCTTATTTCCATACTAAATTGTGACCCAAAATATGACTAAAATGAGTTTAGATCATTTGTTTCCTCCAGGGCTTCCTGAAGCTGCAATCCAGCAATCTTCTCAACAACTTCCCTTAAAATGGAAATTCAAAATTATTGGTTCCAAAGATGGCTTCTTGTAGACGGATGTATGTAAAACAAATATTTTTACATTTTAAATAATTTTCTGAATGTATATTATCTATCATAGGGCTAATATACTAGAAGAAGATCATCTTAATCAAATTTCTCTTTGTGAAAATTCACTAAGATTCATCATGAATTTGATATTTATTTCCATTTATTCCCAGGCAAATAAAAAGTCCTGTTTAAGCTACATCCATTTAACTTGTTTAGTTTCTGAATCATATTTTAGTACCAATTTGCATATACATTCTTATAGATAAGGGATAAACCTACTTGTATTTATGTTTGTGTTTCTGCATGTGTGTGCTTATACGTCCCACACTTTTAATAACATTATAGGCTTATATGTCCCATACTTCTAACATAGTGGAGTTTTTAAAAAAAATAATAATGGTAGTTTTTCTTTTCCTATTGATCCAAAGATTTTTTTATGTAGGCCTTCTCTAAGTCCTTCTTCTTCGAATGACGCAATCATGTGGTATAATCCAGTCTGTAATCCAGTTCAAATAACCAGCCTTATAGTATAATTTCAGATATAGTACAGTTTATCTTAGCTAAAATCTTATGTTTTATTCTTGGTTGTTTATTTACTTAGATTTAATTGCTTATTTTTGCAGCTCATTACTGAACTTTTCAGTAATTTTAATGGGATTATTTGTAATAGGAAATTAACCTTTAATAATCATTTTTACTGTTATTCTTTCTAACTAAGGTAGGTTTATTATTTTCCATTTACTTACGCCTGTCTGAATGCTCTTTGAAATCTGCAAATGATTATTTTTTTCAAACAAATGCTTATTATTTCTAGTTCATTAATTCCTGAGGATATAATTGGTTTAAATCTATTGTTAAAATCTGTTATTTATTTGAAATATTGTTCATCTTTGGATAAATTCCATTCATATTTTGTAAGCCTTCCAAAGTCACTAGAGTGAGTGGGCAGCCATATAAATTTTCTAAGTAAGTAAGTGTTTTATTCTTAATGAATGTGCTGTTGATAATGTGAATGTCCATAATGTGTTACTGTTTATATTCTATTAGCAAATGTAGAAAATCCTTTAGAGAACTGTTAAGTACAATATAATTAGTATATATGTTAACTTATATTCTTATTTACCATTTAATTCTGGAAATTTACTATTGTGATGAATCTTTCTTGCAAATAGTTTTAGAGCCAGTAACAAGGAGAAAAAAAAGAGGGCACCCTTATTATGTTCCTTTTGTGATACAGCAGATTTGAACCCATGAAAAGATCTAATTATTTCCAATCAGTGATAAAAGATTTGGACCAGAGTTCATCTTCTTTAATGATGACAGAATAAAAGAGCTAGTCCAAAGGTTTTTTTTTTTACTCCATTAAGAAAATAGTCTCTGTAGACTGACTTCCAGTTTGAGCTTCTTCGGCGACGGACCAAAATCCACGATCATGCACGGTTTCAATCCGTGCTCACTGCTGGAGCGTTCCGAGCCAGCTGGATTCAGGGCTAAGCCATCCTGTAGAGGTGGTGAAGAGGGGGGAGACTGCCAGCAGGGTCGAGGAGAGCCGCATCTCTCCTCCTCAGCTGGCCATTACTCCCTTTCACAAAGTGGTTGCAGCAGTGGTCAGAAATGGCCACCTCAAAAAAGAACTCGACCAGAAAAGAATGTGCAGGAGGAAGATAAGAAGAGAAAGTTTTGGTTGACAGGGTTAAACTGAAAAAGCAACAATGTAAGGTACCCTAGAATTTGAACTATAAAAAATAACATTGTTCCCAAAGAAGACTTTGAAGCAGCGAAGGGGAGAGGGAAGGGAAAGTATTTGACTTTTTTTTCCTTCCCTTCCTTATACTGACAGCTAAGAGATTCAAGTACGAAATTGACAAAAATCCACTTTGACATCAATAGGCATTTAAGCTGAAAATAAAATGTCAAAGAGATAATAAAGACTTTTGGATACTCAAAAACCTTTAAAACAGGAAAGGAGAGAAAAGGAAAGAATAAAAGGGCGGGATCTGGAAAAATGGAGGAGACTGCCCGGAACTAAAAGGAACTTACAGTGAAACCTTTACAAGATTCCTAAACGATACATTCTAACTGAAACTTTGTAACAAAATAATAGAACCCCAGGAAGAGAAAGTGGAAAAAAGAAAAAAGCAAGAAGAAACAGCTTTGGATTATTTGGATTACTTGGTGATTTTTGGATTTTTGGCTATTGGATTTAAACGACTAAAATCAATCTGGTGGTTGTTTAAAAGTGTTTAAAATGGCATCACTTTTAGAAGAACTGAAAATGGAACTTAATAAACAGAAAGAAGATGCACAAGAAGGAAGAGGTTCTTTTGGCTTCATATTTCAATTTTTAGAAATGGAGATCCTGAATTATGAGAAACAACAAGGAATGCTTGTAGAACAAGAAGGTTGGGACAAAGAAGAAGCCATCTTTAATGATCAGGTAATTTTATGTGGGGAAAAAAAGGGAAAGGGGGGAAAGAGAGTGAAAAGTTTAAGATTTGAAAAAACATAAATAAAAGGAATAGTTTGAAAAATAATGACAATATTAGGAAATAACAGAAGAGAGAATTAGAAGTAGAGAGACAAGGGGGCAAAAAGGGGAGGGAGAAGAAGAGGGGGAAGAAAGAAAGGAAAAGAAGTTATAAAAGACAGAACCAAGATATAGAGAAACAGGGAAAACGTATAAGGATTGAAAGTATAAGCCTATTTAGAGATAATTGGTGAAAATTTAATTGAAAAAGGGATTCTGCAAAGGTATTATTTTTTGAGTGGTACCATCAAAACCATTCAAGATGCATTATATGTTGTCCTTTATAGAACTCTCTTGGACAAATACCATTTGATTAGAGCTCATTATTCCTTGTAGAGGACTATTTAATCCGATTCAGTCTTCCAGTAAATATAAATGTCTCTATGATTCTGGATACTTGGATCAGATATAATTGCTTGCCATGATGAAGATAATGTGTGACACTATTTTATTTGTTACCTGTGTTAATTGGCTTTATGAAAATTTCCTTCAGAATCTGCAGATGGGATATATCTCTTGCTACCAGATTAAATTAATAACTATTTTTTCCCATTCTCAGTTATTAAGCCAATAATCTATCTTGTTTATTACCTTTAACATATTTAATAACATTCTTATTTTCTCTTTCTCAGGCTTTGAGATCTAAGTGATTATGATTATCTGTAGGGTTTTTTTGTTATATCTTTAGCACTGAGTTATGCTTGTGTTTTGATTCTTTTTTTCAAATTGTTCATCAATACATTGTTCCATTTTGAACAGCTTTCTTTCTGTGATATAGAATGAATAGATGTTTTATAAACACTTTGCTAGATTCCTATATAATGAATAAAGAAAATCAGGTGGCAAATTAGTTTAGAAGAAGCTCTTTAATTCAGATTGCACTTCTATTGAATATCATGTTATAGTAATATTATTCAATATTCACTTTTCTGATCAATAGTTCAAATTGCAGCTATAAGCATACTGGAATATGTACTTTATAGATGAGTGGAGAATTTCCATTTACCATGATTCTATTTATTGGCTTAACAACAAAGTCAACATTCAGCACATATCTTTTCTTAAGAAAGCACATATCTTTTCTTTGAGAAAGAGAAAAAGGAAAAGATATTTGTATCCCCATGCATCTATAAAAAAGTAATGTAATTTAATTTTCAACATTATATACATTTTCCAAAGTTCTATATATCCCTGGTTTAGAGAAAGCAAAAAAACAAAAACATACATACCCTAAAATCTCATTTTACAATTTCAAGAAGTGATTGACAAACTGTTCATAAAATGTTGTTTTATTATATAGATGGTGACTTTATCATGTTTGGTTTGTACCTTTCTTATCTGAATATGTTCTTTTTAAGACATGCCATATCTTTTACCTATCATCTTTCATGCATCTTTCTGCTCTCTTGGTTGATATTATGGCATATGCCACATTTTAAAAAAATACTTGAAGCCAGTGCTGCACATCTTTTTTTCCGTACATCTAAATGGGCATAAAAGTAGTAAGCCAGAACTTTTGTCCCTGCACAATAGAAATTGCACAATAAACATGAAGATTATACAGTGCTTAATACAGATTAAATAATTTTGTACTCCTAATAATGCTCATATTCAAACTCTAACAGTGCTAGAATCCACTAGTTTGTGGGGAAGACTCTTGCCACAAAGAAGCAAGAACTCCCATTCACTTCAATTTTTCCTTTAGAGAAGAAAAACCATGACCACTTCTTTGGCTGTTACTATGGATATTTGTAATAATAGCTAAACATGAATGGCCTTTGGAATAGATTTTCAGTTTTTATGCTTGATTTTGAATTAAAATCCAATGAACAATGAGAAGTAAGCATATGCCATACATTTAGCTGGATATTAAAGACTGTAATAACACATGGATTGAACAACTGAATTGAGACCCAAGTCACCTTGTAGAGGAGATGGGTAGCACAGAAATTTAATAATAAATAAAATAGACTGATAAAAAGTAAACAGCTCTGCCCTCCCTAATACGATTCAAATGTTCTGGATTGCTGGACTAAGATTGCCTGACCAAGATGTTGGGACCTCCAGTCAAAAACAAATAGAGGACATCAAGTGTAAGATTTAAAGCAATATATTTTAGATTTTTTACAGAAATAATACTCATGACTCAGTTATAAAATATAGTTAAAATCACATCAATGGCTGAACTATACCATTTAATATATAGAAATAAATAATAGATATGCAGTTAAGTGAAAGAAATGAATATGAAAACATAAGGCAATATTCATTTTAATAGATATACTATCACCTGGAAACTTTTATATTAACTTCACAGAAAATCAAGATAATTTTATATTGGTTTTTAAATACTTTCTTCGTTATGAAATTTAAAACAGTTATGTATCAAAGTAAGGGCAATTTAATACAGTAAACTTTTATTAAATTGCCAAAGTTTTATTTTAAATTAAATCACATTTTATTTGCTTTATAATAGATCAATGGATATATTGTTTTGTTGGTTTAATAGTTTTACTCTTTGCCAAAATAATAGAAATTAGAATAATCCTTATAACAGTGAGAATTATAAAACTATGGAATAGCTTGCCTTGAAGTATGATTGCTAGAGGTTTTCAAGAAAAATTGGACAACCATTTGTCTTAGATGTTATGAAGATTCTCGCCAGGGGCATGGAGATGGACTAAAACACTTCCAAGTTCCCATCCAGGCCCATGATTCTGTAATAGCTTCTCGGCCTTTTGGCTAAGAACAAGTGTAGTATATGAAATTCTATAATTCACTTCACTTGCAGACACTGCAAATCACTATTAAAGAAATGGTAAACAATCATCCATGAAGAAACATACAGTCCAAATTTATTGGCATTCTTGTTTTTATATTTAATCAGCTAGAGTATATCATCAATGAAAGTTTGCACAATTTTTTATTATATTCTTATTCTTGATACTACATCCATTGAAAACTTTCTTTTTAAAAAATATACTAAGTCTAATTTTAGAGATCAAATGCATAGGCAATCTCGGATATTGCCAGGAAGCATAATAAAAGATTCCTGGTTGAAAACTTTGAAGTGTTAGAAACATTTGGCAATACTGAGCTAGATAGGTCAATAGTCTTCAGGATCTTTCTATATTTCTTTTTAATACATTTTATTAATTTTCTATTAATTACATTCCTTAGTACTTAATAAACATTGTGTTGTCTGGTTATTTGACTAACTTAACAATACAAATGCCATTCTTACTCTCCACCCCTTTTATCCAACCAGTGATAAAATAAATTCCAATATTCTGTGTCTTCTTTATATGTCAATACAGGATATAGGCACAAAGGATAAATTAATTATATTGTTTTGGGCTATTTCTTCTAGTTCTGTATAAATGTACAATCCATTCTTCTCAGATAATGGCCTTTTTATAATCTCTTCCATCTGAAGATTTAACATCTATTGCAGAAATTTTGAGATTGGCCTTTGAAATCTCTTGGTATTTTAGGATATGGGATGATTTGCTGACCAGAAAGCACTTTACTAGAACAATTGGGAGATCTCCATATAAATCTGATATCTTATTTAATCAAACTGAGTCTCAAAAGTAATGCTTTCTCTGGTAATGCACTTCTTGGTAATTATGCTCTTTTCTGTTGTGGAAATGTCTTGCCATTTCTTATTATATATAGATAACAGCAATGATTATCCTCATATGGAGTTTGGAAATAATCATCTTTCTAAATCTTTTAAAAGTTAAATTCATTCAAATTCTAGTTAAACTTATAAATTCTAATTTCCTTTTTATGGAATAACCAACTATAAAAAATTATGAACTTCTATGGTGGTTTGCCATTTTCCAGTTTTGCTCTATGTGGTATGCACAATAAAGGAATGGAACTAAATAGACTTTTACTACCGGTATGTTGCAAAGTTTTTATTCTTGCAGCTTCAAGTTTTTAAAGTCCCAAAGTCTCTTTCTGTTTGCCTAAACATAAACATGAAAAGAAAGTCATGTTCTCATATAAATTCCCCTTGGGACTAATTACACTGATTTCACTTGACTAGCACTTAGATTTGAATTATAGTTATGAATAAGTTAAATTTTAATTAAAGTCATGTATAGGATGCAAAAGGCAATGATATACATGTAAAAGAGGCTGCTTTGTAATAACTAGAAATTATTAATAATATTTTGTATATTAGATTTTTCTACTGGCTCATCTTGTGTTAACAATGCATTAGCTCATTTTTTCTGACCTTTCGATGATGAGGAATTTCCAAAGAATGTCAATAATGGATGCCAGATATTTATTATGAAAAATGTAATAAAACAAATTAATTTTTGAATGTCAGTAACTAAAAAAAATCATTAAGTATACCTGATTTCAAGTTAAGAATCTTTCTGCTTATGGTCACTGTCAAGTTTTAAGAAGATTCTCATACATTTTAGCATTTAGGTTTATCTTTTCAAGAAGAAAGTCACAGTTAAGTGTATGATTGCTGTGAGAAAGATCTGAGTGAATCTAGATTTGTTTCAATCAATCTGATTTATTGCAAAGAAATAAAAGTAATGTCTGCATTTTTTAATCAGTTTATTTCCCACATTTATGTATGCGGTTGTAGCGGTGGTCAGAAATGGCCACCCCAAAGAAGAACTCGACCGGAAAAGAATGTGCAGGAGGAAGATAAGAAGAGAAACTTTTGGTTAACCGGGTCAAACAGCAAAAGCAACAAATAAGGTACCCTGGAATTTAAACTATAAAAAAAATAACACTGTTCCCAAAGAAGATTTTCAAGCAGCAATGGAGAGAGAAAAGGGAAAGGATTTGGGTTTTTTTCCTTCTCTTCCTTTCCCTATACTGACAGCTAAGAGACTTAAGCAAGAAATTAGAAAAAAAAAAAAATCCACTTTGACATCAATAGGCATTTTAGCTGAAAATAAAATGTCAAAGGGATAATAAAGATTTCTGGATACTTAAAAGCTTTTGAAAGCAGGAAAGGAGGGAAAAAGAATAAAAGGGCAGGATCTGGAAGGGAGGAGACTGCCTGGAATTAAAAAGAACTTACAGTAAAATCTCAACAAGACTTCTAAAAGATACATTTTAACTGAAACATGGCAACAAAATAGTAAAACCCCAGGAAGAGAAAGTGAAAAAAGAAGCAAGAAGAAACAGTATGGGAGTATTTGGATTACTTGGTGACTTCTGGATTTTTGGTTACTGTATTTGAATTACTAAAATCAATCGGGTGGTTGTTTAAAAGTGTTTAAAATGGCACCACTTTTAGAAGAACTGAAAATGGAACTTGAAAAGTACAATGAAGATGCACAAGAAGGGAGAGGTTCTTTTGGCTTCTTATTTCAATTCTTAGAAATGGAGATTTGGAACTATGAGAAACAACAAGAAACGCCTGCAGAACAAGAAGATTGGGACAAAGAAGAAGCCATCTTTAATGAACAAGTAATTTTATGTGGGGAAAAAAAAGCTGTAGTGAAAAAAAAGCTACATAGGCAGCTCAAAAGAAATACAAAATTGCACTCAACCAAATCTCAGGCTTCTTAAAAAATTAGACAAAAGAAGAAAATTCAAGGCATGACAATCTATATTTTCTTAAATATTCCCCTGCTTCAGTCCAAAAGGTCTTTTATTCTAAATGATGTTGTAATTGGGGATTACTCTTCACTGTCTTTTTTTTTAACATAATAAAGACACCCCATTCTCCACAATAAAAAGGAAAAACACAGTGGAAGAAGTGCTATTCCATCGTTCTCTATCACTCATTTCTTTTTTCAGATTTTCTGGCCTAAATAATTCTTCTTAGCTTTACAACTCTAGGATTTTAGCAAAAAAGCTTCTTTCTTATGCCTAGGATGCTGACAGAGGCAACCAGGGTCAAAGAAACTGGCAACTGTTTTGACATGACCAAAAATAGTGAACAGTATTATGTTCGTTTTGAATTCCTTTCTGAACTTCAGAATAGGCAGCTTAGCCATGACCAGGTTATAAGTTGGAACTCACATATTGAAAATGCTTTTGAATTTTGAACATGAACAAATTTATGTTCATAGTAGCCTAACAACTGATAAACTACTATATTATGTAATATATATTATATGTTTGGATGGGGTGGAAGCTCTCTGACTTAGTCCTACCAAGATTGAGTGGTTGTGGTTATTTGGAGCAGATCTGGGAAGATTCTATCATTGAAGATTCTATCATTAGATGGGATTGCACTTCAAAGGATGATGCCTGAAGTTGGTCAACTTCATCTGGTATACCTTTTACAACTCTGCTTCCTGAACTGTTTGCTTCTAGATGTGATTCAATGATGATCACTGTTTATAAAGCCTCTATGGCAGGGGTATCAAACTTGCATCATCAAGGCATCATCATGTGATGTATCATGACTCCCCTCCTTCACTAAACTAGTTGTGGACAAAAACTGTGGGTATAGAGCTTTGTGGGCATAGAGCCCACAAAGAGCTATGGTATAGAGCCTGGTTACTTGAGGGAACCATCTGTCTCCATCTGCCATCTATTGGCATGTTAGAACTGCATACTAAAATGACGTAGCTCCAACCCTAGTGGTATTTTCAAGGGTCCTCAAATGTGCACAGGCAATTGGTAAGAATGACAATTGCTTGTTTTCTCTACTGTCTTTCTTTTCTTTTTTGTGTTGCCTTTTTGTTTTTAAATATTTTTGATAATTTTAAAATTACCCACCATCATTGGAAAGGACAGAAAGGACATCTTAATGAAGATAATATATTATGCTGTCCTAGGTTATATCTGAAACTATTGCTATTCTTAAGTGCACTTAATTTAAGTTTATGTATTTGTATGTAGACTTTTTAATTAGCTTTCAGTTTAGAATATATCTCTGTTTCACAGAAAAATATACACTGAATATACAGAATTTGGGGTGTCAGAGTGCCAAACAGAAGGTGAAGCTGCCATAACTTGCAAAGAGATGCACTGAAAAATAATGGCAGCTAAAATACAATAAAAGGCTACTGTCAGATTGATGGATAGACAGATTGATAAAGTCAGTGTATTCCCATGAGCAGTGCTATTTTATTAATAGAGAATTATGGTGTATAGATCCAGAACCATTTGAGGTACTCTTGCTGTAATAAAACCACAGATTTGTATTATAGAAAACAATATTTAATTCTGATTAATTAGTCTAGTAATTGTGAGTGTATAGCACAAATTAAAGCAAAATCCTGAAATACATTAATGCTGAAGTAGGTCTATTACTTTGTGCATAATGTTTTGGAGCACAGAGGAATAGTAAGATGATCCAGGGTTCAGATTAAGCAGTGACACAGCTCTTCATAAAACCTTTAATCTTTCCACCCCTCCATTCATTTTCTTTGTCATCTTCTTTTGTCTTCTTTTGGAAGTCTTTAATTTAGCTCCTTCTATGTCAAACTGCCAGGAGAACAACAGATTGCTCTTGGGAGAGGTCTCAATTGATTCCTTATACAGAGCTTTTGAAATGAGGCCAAAAACTGCTCACAATTAGACTCAGGGCTGTAGGGTACCCATTCTAGCTTTGTAAAGGGCTCCTTTGTATAAAACCTGAAAAATGGAGGGCATTGTCAGTTCACAGTTTAATTAACATGCTAAGCACATGAGAGAAAATGGATCCAAAAGACAAATATAAGATTTAACTTTCTTATATTTTAACAAAGACATTGTGGAAATAATGCAAGATTGTTCGTAATATTGGGTTTTGGTTAGAAGGATTGGCATTTATTTTTATATATTTATGTATATATAAAAAAAGAATTTTTGGGGGAAAGATGGCGATTGAGGCGAATGCCTAACCACATCTCTGGAGATGGAGTGTGGGGTCTGGGGCCAACGGAGCTGCGATCTACCTCAACCGGGACTGTCGAAAGGTTTTGGAAGGTTCTGAGAACTGAGAACTTGCTGGCAATCCTGAGAGTGAGCAGAGAGCATGAGCCAGGACATCATCCCGAGTGGAGAGCCTAACTCCATTCCGTAGGATGCCATTCTGAATGGGTGAGACCTGAAAGAACTGGGACTAGTGGATAACGAATAGGGCATGCAGAGAGCAAAGAGTGGATAGCAGAGAGTGGATAGTGATAAGAGCTAACACGAGCTGTGAATAAATGAGAGCAGAGAGTGGATAGCTGAGAGCGGATACAGATAAGAGATGGGATGAGCTGTGTTTAGATGAGAGTTTGATTCAGACACTTATAGAGAGAGACTGATTCTCGATGTGAAGATTGACTGGTGTAGAGTGTGAATCTGAACTGCAGAGAAAGAGACAAAACTGACAGAGGGTAATCCTAAACATCCGTAAGGGAGTTGGGACTGGAGGAGAGCAAGAGACTGTAATTCTAAACGGCCGCTAATTGGGGAGAACAAAGGAGACTCATGGAGAATTGATAGTTTCCATATAAATCACCCAGCTCCATTTAAATCACCCAGCTGATTAGTCAGCCTGAATTTAAATTCCCACTCAGCTGATTGGACAACCTCCACTAAACCCCCACCCAAATCTCATCCATTCCAAACTCCAAAGTAGATGATTGGTGAGCTCATTCAAATCTTCCCCATTCAAATCTATCAAACAGCAATGTTTCCTCTTTAAAACAAAAACAAACCAAAAACCAAAAACCAAAAAAGTTGCTTTAAGGAAAAAGAAAAGAACTTTACACAACAAACCTCCAATACTTCACTACCTCCACTATTTCAGTACTGCAAGACCAAATATTGATAGATAATGCTTTATCTATAATAATTGATTTATCATATAATAGTATAATAATTAATTGTTTTTTAATAAAGTTTTATTGAGTTTTAACAAAACAACTAAAACATCTTATTTGAGTACAGCATCGTTCCGGGTTATCACATTTCCATACAGACACAATTTCATATGCATGTTCATCTTATGTATTCAACTTCATATCTTATTACTCTTTTTGCAACTTTTCACTATTTCTCCCTTTACTTCTCTCAATTTTCTTTTATGGTTATCTCATTTCCTTCTTATTCAATTGTATTTCTTTTACCTAAATTTTTAATAATTAATTGTTAAATGGCCACTAATTTACTGATTCATTGAATTGGTAGAGATTTAATATTATATCATTGATTATCTAATCGATTGATTGATTTTTAGTAATAAGTTGATTGATTGATTTTTAGTAATAAGTAATCTTACTTTTGATTTGTTTTCTAACTTATCAATTAACATTTATTAATTACCAACATTCATTAAGTTGTCTACCTATCACATTAATTAGCTATTGTAATTGTTTAGTGTACTATTGTCATTGACCATGCCAGCCAGAAACTCCACAAACTCCAAATCCTCCACTACCAAACAACAACAACAAAATAATATCTCTACCAATGACCTCCCAGACTCCTGTACATGCTTCAGATGTCTTAAAACTGTCAATGAAAGCGAAAATAACGTCAAATGCTACCTATTGACAATCAAGCCCACCTTGTCTTCTTAAACTTAAACAAAGATGTAGCTGATCTCCTAAAAGCATCAGATACATTCCCTTGTCTATGTCCATCATGTTTTCCTAGACTAAACAAACCAAGTACCCTGCCTGACAGTTGATAGCATAGAATCACTCATGCACTCAATAGAAAAACGCTTAGCAACATGTTTTGAAACAATTATACAAGAAAGCCTAATTTCTCTTGGAAAAAAAATACAGCACTGATAAGCAACTACCTATCAGCTCAAAATCAAATCCAAACTCAACAACCACTACCACAACTACTACCTCAACTACAATCACAACTATAACAAAAAATAACCACCAAACCATAATCACAAATAATTACTATCCCATCAAATAATTCCACAAATGATATCTCCTTACTCATCAGAGACATCATGGAATGTGATCAGAAACTCCAAATGCCATCCTATTTGGTCTTGAAGACACCAATGAATCAGATGACATCACCAAAGTTTGCAATATCATAAGCAATTCAAATACAACGAACATCTCTCCTGAAGATATCATTGAAATAACCAGAGATAGCCCTGAGTTCAAATACAATGATGGCTCAGTGGCCTCAAAATTTTGTAGAGTTGTATGCAAAAATGAGTCCAGCAAACACATATTTATTCATAAAATAAACACCATTGCAAAAACCAATCCCAGACTTATCCATACTGCAAAGAATCCACTCCCGTAAACTCTGCAATGAACTCAAAAGACGTCTAGACAATGGAGAGAAGGACTTGTATATTGACTACCGCGCTGATTGTATCAAAAGTAAGTCACACAACCCACAATTCCACAACCCTACCTCATCCAACCCACCATCACTCAAAACTAGGCATGCATGCCCCTAAGAAGCCTTATGAATAAAATACCTGAATTTCTCCTCTTACTAAATATGGCTAAATTGGACATCATATTTGTCTGTGAAACATGGCTCAACGCATGTCTCCCTGACTCCATTACCACAGTAAGAGACTATCATGTTTACTGATCAGATCGTGAAATCCGTAGAAGAGGTGGTGTTTCTTCTATAAAAAGTCCTTACATCTAAAAAACATCCAAGTTACCCAAGAGCTTGCTCGTCCTGAGACCATCATCTGTGAACTGTCCTTTGATTCTTACTATATTACAGAGCCCCTGATTATGACATCGAACATTTAAACAAGCTAAATACACTATTAACATGGGCAACATCCTGCCCACACACTTTTATCTTTCTTGGTGACTTCAATCTACCTCACATTAACTGGACCCTAATTGAATGTAAAACTGAATCCATACATGCAACCTTCTACAATGCTGGGACTGGAACAACTAGTAACCAACAATACTAGACTTAACAACTGCCTCGATCTCATCTTCTGCAATAGTTTGAATTCAATTTATTGAATACAAATTAAAGAACCCTTTTCCAACAGTGACCAAAGCATGATTGACTTTTGTCTCAACATATGTCCACACAAAAATCAACACAAAGATATGGTCCACAATTATAACTTTAAAAAAGGCAACTATGATCTTATAGAGAATGATCTCTCATCCCTTGATTGGCAACTTCTGTTCACTGGATGCAATACTGTTGAAGACCATTACAACATATTTTTACTTGAAGTCAAAAGAGTCATCAAACTATATGTACCAATAACAACTCCCAAAACCAGGAAAAACAAACTACCCATAACAATAAGGAAGCTCCAATACAAAAAGAAATCCCTTTGGCAGAAAAACAAAACTGGTCACGTTGCCAACTTTAAAAGCCGATACAAAAATTTATGCCACCAGATAAAGACTGAATGTAGCAATTATCACACTAAACAAGAGGAAAGTCTTCTACACACCAATTCCACCCGTGCTTTTTACAATTTTGTAAGCAACAAACTAAAAGATTCAAGGTCCATCCCACCCCTGATAGGACCTAATGGTAAAGATTGCAATGACAACACCATTAAAGCCAATCTCTTTAACACATTCTTTGGCTCAGTATTTGTAAACAGCAATGCATCATGCCCAGTATTTCCTAGTCGAACCACAGACAACTACAATGATCTAATACATATCAATTTTACAGAAGACAATGTTGAAAAAGCACTACACAATCTAAAACCATCTCTGTCTATTGGACCGGATGGAATATGTACCTACTTCTTTAAAAAGCTACCCACTACATAGTCTACCCTCTAAGCATAATCTTTGAAAAATCTTTCAGGACCAGCTCCTTGTCAAAACTATGGTCACAAGCCATGGTCACCCCCATCTTCAAAAAGGGAGACCCCAACCTAGTTGAAAATTACAAACCAATCTCTTTATGCTGTGTCACCTGTAAAGTCATGGAATCAATTATTAACCAATCCATTATCCTCCACTTTGAGACAAACAACCTACTCTCTAATAAACAATTTGGTTTCAGAAAAAAAAACTATCCTGTAATCTGCAACTCTTACACTGTAAAAACATATGGACTACACAACTTGATCAGGGTAAAGCAATAGACGCAATCTACATAGACTTCTGTAAACCCTTTAATTCAGTGGTCCATGACAAACTACTCCTAAAACTAAAATCTTATGGTATCTCGGGACACCTGCATCACTGGATAGACGCATTCCTTCCAAAAGACAACAAATGGCCAAAATTTGGAGCGTCCTATCAAATTCTGTACTTGTCAACAGTGGTGTCCCCCAAGGCAGTGTTCTAGGACCAACTCTCTTCATACTCTACATAAATGACCTCTATACTCTACATAAATGATCATATTAAGAGCAACTGCGTTCTCTTCACTGACAATGTAAAGCTATTCAACACCACAGACAATACTGTTACCCTTCAAAAGTCCTCGACTATGTAGGGGAGATAGAAAGGCATCATACTCTGATTAATGATTTCAGGAGAAACTGATTTTCTTTTTTTCATAAGGGATGAGACAAAGGGATGATAAAAATGGACAAAAGATACAAATATAATGATTTAAACTAAGATGATTAATTAAGGTAGAATTAAGAAGTGTGAAATATGTGGAGAAGTTAATATAGAAGGCTTAGAATGGTAAATAAAATAAGTAATGATATGTAAGATGAGCATGAATATAATTGAAGTCCATGAAGAGAGAGACACCTGGGTCCAAGTTACTTTCCAAAAAGATATTTTTTATGTTTTGTGTGTTGTGTGTATATGTCTTTTTGGGGGAGAATTGGTAAAAACTTGTAGAAATATAGAATGAGAATAATGGTAACTAAGTCAGAAAGAAACAGATGAAATAATAATAATGATATTGAATAAGAGTAAAGAGAAGTAAAGAGAAATTGAATAAGAGGTTTTGGATATTATATGGAAATGGTTTAAAACAGAATCATAATTTATCTGACTTGTTAAATTTACAAGGGAAAAAGGTTTAAACATGTAATGAATAATGATAATTTGTGTGTTTTAAAAATTAATAAAACTTGTTTTTTAAAAAAAAAAAAGTCCTCGACTATGTATCAGAATAGTCAAACAAATGGCAACTTCAAATCTCAATAAATAAATGCTCTGTCTTACATATTGGCAAAAAAAATCAGAAAATAAAATACAAGCTGGACAGTCAAGACCTTGTTTATGATCCAAACTCTATCAAGGATCTTGGAGTACTCATCTCTAATGATCTAAGTGCTAGAGCACACTGTAACTACATAGCCAAAAAGGCATTAAGAGTTGTTAACCTAATCTTACGTAGCTTTTTCTCTGGTAATATTACACTACTAACTAGAGCATACAAAACATTTGCTAGACCAATATTTGAATACAGCTCATCAGTCTGGAACCCACATTATGTATCTGATATTAACACAGTTGAGAAAGTCCAGAAATATTTCACAAGAAGAGTTCTCCACTTCTCTACTCATTGCAGAATACCCTATGCCACCAGACTTGAAATTCTAGACCTAGAAAACCTAGAACTACGCCGCCTTCGGTCAGATCTAAGTATAGTATATAAAATCATACATTGCAATGTCCTACCTATCAATGAATACTTCAGATTCAACTACAACAATACAAGAGCAAACAATAGATACAAACTCAAGGTTAATCACATCAAACTTGATTGCAGGAAATACGACTTCAGCAACAGAATGGCCAATGTCTGGAATACTCTACCTGACTCTATGGTTTCTTCCTCAAACCCCAAAAACTTTAACTTTAAACTGTCTACTATTGACCTCACCCCTTTCCTTAGAGGTCTGTATTGGGCGTGCATAAGCGCACCAACGTGCCTACCGTCACTGTCCTATTGTTTCTTTATTTTTCTTATATGTATCCATTTCATGTATTCATAACTATGTTTGTACTTATACCTATTATCTTGTAAGTGATTGACAAATCAAATAAATAAATAAATATAAACAAATGTTACACTAAGTAAATAGTTGCTTAAATCTCTTTTTATCTGACAGTATGGAGATATTTCTTTTCTTTTTTATCAATGACTAAAATAGTAAGAAGAGAATTGTCTTCTATGCATGATTGTTTAAATGTGACACTCTTCTTTAAGATTTTGCTCATATGAAGGATGGAATATGTATGAACATTTGCAAGTTATTCTATTATTCACATTTATTATATTTAAACTTTTATTATTAAACTTAAATATTTAATATTTATCAAACTTAAATATAAATATTCATTAAACAAGATTCAGTTCAACACACACATTTTGTAATTCTGTATGTATCTTACTCTAAGTACATCCTACCAATTCTATTCAAATTTATTACTATGTTATACATGCCAAAAATTATTGTGATACCAATATGTCATAATAATATATTTTTGCATTGCTGAAATTTACATAGTCTTATTATGATGTAACAATGCCTATCAGATTTTTAGTACATTATTTGAGTAATTGCTACCAAAACATTCCATTTAAACTGCAGCATGAAATACCCAAGTGATTTGCATCCCACATGCCATTTCCCTTCTCATTTTATCAGGTTTAGTACAATGGGAAAATGTTTCTATTCATGTCTACAACTGGGCACATTGCTTTGTTAGGCTTTAATAATACACAGGGATTGTTTTCATGTGCAATGAATATGAATTAAGTCTGGCATTGAACTCCTTGGGAAGGACTACTGGACGAAAGTTTTGTAAACATACAAAGAAAGGCTATTGTTTTGAAACCACTGCTCAGCATATTTCTGTGACTGTCTTGGTCTTCCAGAGATAGTCCAGCATATAGAGAATAAACTTCCACCAGAATTATGATACCTCAGTATCCTAGGTTTGAGACAAATATATATTGTCCTGTGTGATTACCTATATTTGTATACTATGTTTAGACATAATACATAATACACGAACCAGATTCTATGTAGTTTATTGGTGATTTTGTTTTTAATGGACAGAGTTTTCTACTCAGTATTCTGCAGATACCTGGGAAAAATGCCTGTGGTCAAGATAGGATTTTGACAGGAAAAACAAGACTCTGATCAGCAGAATTTTTCTCCCAAGAATTTTCTTTGTAACCACATTTTAAAGTAAATGAAGTGGTGTATATTAAAATC
Source organism: Notechis scutatus (assembly GCF_049901735.1). NCBI lineage: Eukaryota > Metazoa > Chordata > Lepidosauria > Squamata > Elapidae > Notechis > Notechis scutatus. The sequence goes on from NC_142013.1 coordinate 32,522,956, forward strand.
TAAAGTTTGGGTATGATGAGATTAAACTTAAAATAGCACTACTGCCCAAATTAGCACATTTGAGTAAAAAAAAACAAACACTTACCTATTTCAGTAGATATTTGTATTCTTATGGATAATTGAAATATCTGACAGCCATTGAGATTTTGACAATTGGATAATTTATATTGTTCCTACTTTGCTAACTAGTAAAGTAGTAAACTAGTAAAACAATAGAAGGAAATGCTAGGAAAATGTTGTTATTACTATTCAGATCAAACTTTATTTTTTATGAACAAATACTTCTGATTCCTTTTTAAAATTGAAATTGATTTGCTCTTGATTTGATCATCCAACTTACCCAAATTAGGAAGCAAACAGGATGTTTGATGAAAGCAAGGTCTTATTGCTGTTTAAGAATGCAAGATCTTATTTAATTTATATTATTTTTTGATTCAGCAATTAGAAATGTTTGCATAGAATCCAGACAAGATAAGATCAAAACTATATATGAATGTCTATGAAGAATGTCAATCATCCAGGTCATGGTTGTCCTAAAGGTACTTTTTCCAAAAGACAAGTGGACTTTCTTGGTTTCTTTTTCTTTTTTTTGGTGAAAACATTTCACTTCTCATCCAAGAAGCTTCTTCGGTTTAATACTCCCCAGTTAAAACTTAATAAGCTTCTTGGTTGAGCAGCAAAATGTTTTCAAAAGAGAAATAACAAAAGAATAAGAAAGTCCACTTGTCTTTTGGAAAAAGCACCTTTAGGACAACCATGACCTGGATGATTGACATTCTTCATAGACATTCATATATAGTTTTGATCTTATCTTGTCTGGATTCTATGCAAACATTTCTAATTGCTGAATCACAAAATAATATAAATTAAATAAGATCTTGGATTCTTAAACATTTTTGCTTTTTGGAAAAAGCACCTTTGGGACAACTTCATATAACTTAAATATTTCTTTGTATCCAGCGCACAGAATTTTAAATTACAATTAGGCACAAAATCATAGTGGTGTGTAATGAGAATTTAATCTTTTTTCTTTTATCAGCTTTTTAAACATAATGCTTTTTCCAAAGAGGATGTTTGCTCTGTTGTTAATGTACCAGTAGCATGAATAAAAATAGGAATTGACTCTTCCCAAGTCAAACAATAGTTTAAGAAAATATGATTTACTTCAGGATCACAAGAAGAAGGGTTGATAATTAATTTCCCTATCATCTCTTATGATCCTATGGGTTATGTCCCCCCCACCCCGCTGATGATACACTAGACATTTAATATCACACGTGTAGTACTTGGAATAACAATGAATTTGCTAAACAAATGCTTGGAATAAGATCAAAAATTCCACCTATCTTGATGGGGGAAGTGAACATAAACATTTTAGTATCAATGTCACATTGGAAGGTTTATTATATACATCAGTTATTTAGTTAACATCACTGCTTTCAGAGTTTGGAAATTCTGCTGCTCTGTTCTCTTCATTTTTAGTTATTTTCACTGTAAAGTAATAGGTGCAGAAATTTGAAAGCTATCTTTGAATGAGAGGCTGTAACAAAAATTAGAATCTCTGCCAATCCTCCTAACTCAGACTGAAAAGCTACAATCTGTTTCTGCACTCTGAAGAACATGGTGTTAGGAAAGACTCATTATCTTTTAGTCATCACAACTGTCAAGGGCATTTTTTTTTGTTAACAAAAATAGCATTTTGAGTTTTGCAGCTTGGGAGCTGCAGAGCTATAATTTTATGAACTATAGTAAAGTACGATAGCCTTCACCTGAGTTGGCATCTGCTCATGGGAGTGTAGTCCTGGAAGCTGATGCTGGGAATGGTTGTTACTAATGACAGGCCAAGAATTGATGTCTTTAGAAAAATAAAAGGATGCTGAGAAAAGGGGGAAGTTAGATCATCCCACTGGAAGACTTTAAACATATTTGCGAGATTAGATTGCAACAAGCAGAAAAGTAAGTGTATTAGAGTACTGTGGAATAGAATAGAAAAGATAAGTTACAAGTTTTGTTTTTATGCCTCTCTTGCTTTATTGTGATGCAATTTGTTGCTATTTTAATTGTCATCAAATGATGGTGATGGTAGGTTTTCTTTTCTTTTGTTCTTACTTACTTTTTCTTCATAAAAATAAAATTATTTCTATATTGATTTCTATCAGCAGAGTTTTTCTATTTTTGCGGTTTTTAATAAGTTTATTTTGCACTTATGCTCAATTGAAGGGTTGCTTTTTGCCTGTACACATCTACTGAAAGGCTCCTTCGATGTTGTTTAGAGTTTTGTTGAATATCATAAGGAAAGGAGCAAAGAAATTGAGGTTTGTATTTCTGTTGGAGGCCTGACAGAATGGGATGTCTGACTCCTAAAGCAGAAAGGAATAGGGGTAAAAGTTTGGAATTCTAAGTGAGCTTCCCAGACAGTGGGTGAGATAACAAGGTTGGTCTGATTATAACACAACTGCTTTTGGCTTTTCGCTTTTTTCTTTAAATTGTTGGGAGTTGAATACAGACTTGGAAAAAGCAATTGGGAATAGTTACATGTCTGGCAAATCCCTAGAGTATGGGTTTATCCAGTGAAATTGATTGCAGAATTGAGATTGCTTTAAACTACTTCTTTACACAATGCATACTTTAATCAATGGAATTAACTTCATTGAAATGTGGTGATGGCTGTCAGATTATGTAGCTGTCAGGAAGATTTGCTGTTTATTTAAAACATGTTTGTACTGTTCTTTACAAAAGGATCCGAAAAGCTTACTTACAATTAGTGAAACACACAGACATAAACTGAGCTGAGAAAATCAATAGAAGGTAAGATTATCAGTGACCTCAGGTGATAGAGGTAAAATCTCTTTTGACTTCAAGTTCGATCATAATGTTTCATAAACCTGTGCAATGTTACTTTCTTGACAGCAATATAGACATGTTTGCTACTGCCCTCTGCTGGTAGCTTTAAAAATAAAATCGTGGTGGAGTCTTACATTCCTGGTTCCTTCCCAGGCAAGGGCATACCTGCTTAGCAAAATGTTGATATCTTGATTATATCTTCTCAATGTCAGGCTTCTTTTCAATCTCAATTAATGTGAAATTGATACAAGCAAATATTATTGTCCTGACATCTTACATATGGAATTGTGGAAAATGGAAATAATAATTTACTATTTAGAGGTTGTGAGATATTGGCTGATGCAAGAAAACAAACAAAAACCCAGCCGTGCCAAACCTGCTTTGACAGCATTACTTGAGTTTTGAGTATTAAATATTGTCCCTGAGACTTTTAAAACTCAAATTATATGGTATGGCTGACAGTGAATATATCATTGAAAATCCTAAATCTTTACAGTTGTGTAAATTAAATCTGGATAAAAAAAAAGAAAAGAAAAGTAGTTGTATGTTATGTATAAACAAACATATTTTTCATCCCATGATGCTATTATAACTTTCTATTCACAAAGTATTTCTATCCATGCATAAAGCTTAAAAGCACCTTATCTTCTCTTGGTGTAATATGGATTGTTAAAAACCCTTTAATACTATTATTTTCATTTTCTGTGAAGATTAGTGCTAGCAAAATGCCAATTGTTAACTAAGCTGTCTATTAATACTGGATTATCGCTGGCTTTGGTTTGTAATAATTAAGTCAACTCAATCCTGCTAAATTGCTTGACTTTACTATGTGTTATATATGTTTGGAGAACAAGGCTAAGGTTCATGTTAACTCTGTTTTATAACCATTTGTAAGGCAGTGCTTGGAAATAACGTTAGTCAAAATGAACTTAGCTACTAAAACCTAATTAAGATAGTTATCTCTTAGCAAACAAAGATAGCATATTTGTACAGAAGTTAATGGAATTTAACAAAGGAATTGGTGCTACTTGCAAAAACTGTTCATATTTTCAAATATGCAGGGACAAAGCTAAGTTGCCAGCAGTGAGTTGGAAAAGTCTAACCTTAGGGAAATGACATATATATGAGTTTACATTGAAAAATGTATTCTAACATACATACACACATTTACAAATTTAAATATTTATACATGTATTCATTTATATCCGCCCTTATTATTTTTTCAAATAAATTCAAGGTGGCAAACATATCCAACGTATCTTTCCTCTTCAATTTATCCCAAAACAACAGCCCTGGGCTGAGACACAGTAACTGGCTTGTTCCTCATTTAGTCTTCTGATCATGTATGTCTGAAAAGAATTCAGATTTCTTGTTATTAATAATAAAATTGTCAGTTGTGACTTATGATATGGAGCCATCAAGATTCAATAATTCTAACGACAAATCCGCATACAGAGAGGAGGTTGTACAACTTGCCTCGTGGTGTAACCAGAACAACCTGGAACTGAACACACACAAAACCGTAGAAATGGTGGTAGACTTTAGAAGAAACCCTCCCATATTACCCCCCTTATAATACTAGACAAAACAGTATCAACCGTAGAGACCTTCAAATTTCTAGGTTCTATTATATCACATGACCTAAAATAGACACCTAACAACAAAAACGTCATCAAAAAAGCACAACAAAGAATGTTCTTTCTGTGCCAACTCAGAAAGCTCAAACTGTCCAAGGAGCTGCTGATACAGTTCTACAGAGGAATTAGTCTATCATCTGCCCCTTTATAACTGTCTGGTTTGGTTCTGCAACCCAACAGGACAGACACAGACTTCAGAGGATGATTAGGACTGCAGAAAAAACATAAGATATTTACAGACCCCTCACATCCTGGACATAAACTGTTTCAACTCCTTCCCTCAAAACAACACTATAGAGCACTGCACACCAGAACAACCAGACACAAGAACAGTTTTTCCCCAAAAGCCATCATTCTGCTAAACAAATAATTCCCTTAACACTGTCCAACTATTTACAAAGTCTGCACTACTATTACTATTAATCTTCTCATTACTCCTTATCACCCATCCCCTCCCACTTGTGACTGTATGATAGTGGTGGAATTCAATTTTTTTTACTACTGGTTCTGTGGGCGTAGCTTATTTGGTGGGTGTGGCTTGGTGGTCATGTGACTGGGTGGGTGTGGCTTAGTGGTCATGTGACTGGGTGGGCGTGCTTGGTGGTCATGTGACTGGGTGGGTGTGGCTTAATGGTCATGTGACTGGGGGGCGTGGCCAACTCAATGTCACTCACATCAAGGGGTGCCTCACCTGGCCCCTCCCCTCCCAGCCATTCCTTGTCACCCAGCCTCAACTTATCTATAGTTCTGTAAAAATGTTGTTCACCTTTTTTTACTTTATTATCTGCATACTATAGATGTACTTTCTTTTTTTTAAAACACACTTTATTGAATTTACAATTAAAATAGACCAACAACACATACATAAATGCAAGAAAGAAAAAGAAAACAAGAAAGAAAAAAAATAGAAAGAAAAAGACAGAAAACAATTAAAAACATTTTCATCTTCAATAGTTTGTGAGACCTCCTTTTTATTCTTATTTTATGCCATATACACAATTAATCCTTACATATATCTGTATATTACTACTACAATTCTATCATATCTTCTTTTGCCTTTTAGTGTGAAATCTATCTTTGGTCTATCCATTTGTACCAGCAGTTCCAGCTGTTATAATATATTGTAGTGTCTTTATCTTTTAATGCCAAGGTTAATTTGTCCATTTCTGCACAACTTAAAATTTTTTGAATAATCATCTCCTCTGATGGAACATGAGGCTGTTTCCAACATTGTGAAAAAGCCAATCTGGACGCTGTCAAAATAGGTATTATTATACATTTCAGTTTTTTTGGTAGTTGTTTATCAAAGATCCCTATTAGAAAGGACTCTGGTTTAAATTCAATCTGTTCTCTTGCCATTTCCTCCAGCCAATTTCTAATTTTCTGTCAATATTTTTGAGCTTCTGTGCAAGACCACCACATATTGGAAGAAAGTTCCCTCTTTTTTTTTTTTTTTTTTTTGCATTTCCAGCAGTTCAGACTCATATTGGAGTGCATCTTCGCTAATCTCGAAGGAGGAAGGTGCCACCTGTAAAACATTTTATAGGCATTTTCTTTGTATGCTACCGATTTTGTGATTTTGTTATTTCTACCCCAGATCTTTTCCCATTCTGTTAAGGTGATACTACGTCCTATATTCCTACTCCAGGCTATCATGTTCCCTTTAACAATTTCTTCCTCTAATTCTACCTCTAATAAATAATTATAAAATTTTGTTATATTTTTTTTGCCTGGTCCTAATAAAATTTTATCTAATTGCTGGAGTTTATTATCATTTCCAAATTCTTTCTTGTCCTGTTTGTATCTGGTTTGAATTTGAAGATATGCCCACTGATCAATTTTTAATCCCTGATCTTGAAGGTCTTGCCACGATTTCAGATTTCCTTGCGTATCCAATTGGTCCTTATATTTAATCATTTTAGTAATATCCAGATTATTTGGGTGGATCATCGCCTCCATTGTTGAGGTCCAGATTGGTATCGTTAAGTAGTGTTTTTTCTGTATTTTCTTCCAATTAGTCAATAATGAATCTCTGATTAGGTGTCTGTGAAAATATTTCTGGCTAGTTTTCCCAATATCCCATAAAAAAGCATGCCACCCCCTTTGTAAGTCATGGCCTTCTAAGAGTAATATTCTCTTATTGGTTAAATTCACCCATTCCTTCAACCATACTAAAGAGGCCGCACTATAATACAACTCCCAATTTGGGAGTGCCAGCTCTCCCCTGCTCTTCATATCCTGCATTGCCTTTAAGTTTATTCTAGTTTTTTTCCCTTGCCAGATGAATATTGTAGTTATTTTGTTAAGTTCTTCAAAAAAACTTTTTGTGTACTTTGATAGGAATCATCTGAAATATATAGAGGAATTTTGGAAGAATATTCATTTTAATAGCAGCAATCCTGCCTAATAGTGAAAGTTGCAGTTTGCCCCATGTTTCTAAATCCTTCTTTACCTGTTGCATTAATTTGTCATATTTGTTTTCTTTTAGTGTCTTACAATGTGCTGTCAACCATATTCCTAAATATTTAACTTTCTTTATCACTCGTAGTCCCATGACTTCTTCTAGTTCTAATTTCTGTTTTCCTGTTAAATTTTTAGTCATTAATTTCGTTTTCTTCCTATTGATTTTTAGTCCTGCTACTGCTCCAAATTGTTCTAATTCATTCATCAATTTTTGTCCTCTTTCTATTGGTTCTTCAATGAAAAAAATCATATCATCTGCAAATGCTTGCAACTTATATTCTTCTTTCTTAACCTTTAATCCTTTTATGTCTGCGTTCTGTCTAATTAATAATTCTTCTAGTGATAATATGAAGAGCAGGGGTGAGAGTGGGCAGCCCTGTCTGACTCCTTTTTCTATTTTTATTGGGCACGTATATTCCCTGTTTATTATAATATTTGCCTGTTGTGTATCATAAATGGTTGTTATAATATTTTCAAATTTGATGCCTAAATTCATATTATAAATTTTTTGGATTAAAAATTTCCAATTTAAGTTATCGAAGGCCTTCTCTGCATCTAAAAACATAAGTGCTATTTGTTTTTCGGGGTGGGCTTCATAAAATTCTAAAACATCTAATACTATTCTTAAATTATTCCTGATTTGTCTGGTTGGGAAAAATGCATTTTGGTCTTCATGTATATGCTCATTTAAAATTCTTTTTAGTCTACTTGCTATAATAGAAGTAAATAGTTTGTAGTCAGTATTTAGCAAAGAAATCGGCCGATAATTTTGTATATATCGGGGGTCTGAATCCTCCTTCAGGATCAACAAAATCAATGCCCCCCTCCATGAGTCCGGCATCCTGGCTGCCAATAAGACGTTATTAAAAACTTCCACCATAAGAGGTCCTATTTGTTCTGCTGTTGCCTTGTACAGCTCTCCTGGGATCCCATCTGGTCCCGGGGATTTGTTGTTTTTCTGGTTCTCTATTGCTGATTTCAATTCAAACCAAGTAATGTCTTTGTTTAATAGTTCTTCCATTTCTTCCTCAATTGCTTTATCCTTCATTTCATCTAAATAGTTTCTTATCCTATCTTCGTTAATTTCTTCCTTTTTATATAACTCTTCAAAATATTTATGGGCAATTTCTTTTTTCTGTTCTATCCCTTGTTGTATATCCCCCTTTCCATCTATTAGCTGATAAATCAATCTTTTTTCTTTCCTTTTTTTAAGTCTATATGATAGCCATCTCCCTGACTTGTTGGCATGCTCAAAATGACTTTGTCTGGTTGTATTCAGATTTATAATCATTCTCTCTTGTTCAATTAAATTCAATTTATGTTTAGTTATTGTTATCTGACTTTTCAATCTTAAATCCTTTGGTGTACTCTGTAATTGAGTTTCTAATTCCTTAATTTTTTGTTGTAATTTATTTTGCTGGGTGTATTTTTCTTTGTTCCTCTTGGCGTTATAAGATTGTTGTACCTCTTATTACTGCCTTCATTGTATCCCAAATGTTTTGTTTCATAGTTGCTCCAAAAAATAGTTTAATTCCTCCTTGAGTTTGTTAGTATATTCTTTTTCTCTTATTAACTGAGTATTTAACATCCATCTTTTCTTGGGTTTTTCCCTACCCTTCCATATTATCTGAATTGGATTGTGATCTGCCCATTCATGGGGTATGATTTCGATCCCTTTTATCTCATTTGCTATTTCCCCATTCATCCATGCCATATCAATTCGTGTCCATATTTGATGAGGATTTGAATAGAATGTAAATTGTTTTTCCTCAGGATGTAACCTTCTCCATATATCAATCAAATTTAACTCCTTCATCATTTCCATGCATATTTTGGGAAGCTCTCTTTTTTTCCCTTTGTTCCTTCTCCCATTACTGTGGTCTTTTTGATAATTGACAATAGAATTGAAGTCCCTATAATACAAGTATTTCTTTTTTCCAATTCTACTATTTTTCCATAAAGATGCTTAAAAAACTCTTTTTGATCTCCATTCGGGGTGTAGATTACTACTAAGAGAATTGGGATGGCATTAATCCAGATCTGCAAAACCAGAGTTCTTCCCTCAGAATCTGACCATATTAAATCTGCTTTCATATCCTCTTTAACATACACTGCTATCCCTTTCATTTTCCCTGTGTCTGCTGGTGTGGTGAATAGCTTCCCTAATTTCAGGCATTCTAAGTATTTTTCATCTGATTTCTTTATATGAGTTTCTTGTAGACATACTATATCAGCATTTTGTTTGATTAATTTGGCTATTATCCTTTTCCTTTTTATTGTCGAGTTTAAACGATTTATATTAATTGATAGTAGTTTCTTTTCTTCTTCCATTTAATTAGTTCTGTTTCGCTCTTTGTCTTGTGACTGCTCTGGTCCCTTCTTGTGCCTGAAGATGTGTCCTACTTTCTTCTCTCTCCTGTTGTACTTGAGTATTTCCTTGATTTCCTAAAGTTCCATCTCTGTTCTTATGATAGCCTTGAGAGTTCGTTTCCAGTTTATCCTTACTGCTCTCATCTTGCGGGCCTACCAACCATTCATAAAATTCCTGGGCCTTTTCCATGGAGTCTATTTTGATTTTCCTCTCGTCCCATGAAACTAACATCCCCTCTGGGATTAGCCATTTAAATACAATTCTTTTCTGATGTAGGTAAGCTGCAAAGAAATTGTAGTCTCGTCTTTGTTCTCTTACTCTTCTTGGTATTTGTTTGAGAACCAAGACTTCTTTGCCTTTACACGTGATTGTTTCATCTCTTGACATCCTATATATGATATCCCGGACACTCCTTCTTGCAAATCGTATATGGACTTATCTTGGGCATTTGTGGCGTCTCACATAATTAGTGCTAACCCTGTAAACTTTAAAATTAGTTGTCCCAAGTCTTCTTCTTTGGATTCCACTACATTTTGGAATCTCAAGTATGTAGCAGCCTTATCCATCTCCAGGTAGACCAGTGAGTCCTCCATTTCTTTACTCACATTCTTTAATTCTTCATCTACCCTTTCTAATTTCCTTTCAGTTTGTTCTGTCCTTTTCTCTACCTCTTTTATTGTTGCTTCATTTTTTTCCAAGGCCTGCTGTAATAATCCAACTTTGTCCTCTACTTTGGAGATATCCGCTTTCATTTCTGCTTTTAATTTCCCCATCTCCTCTTTTAGTTCATTGATATCTGCTCTCATCTCATTATGGTTTTTCATCATTGTTTTTTGCAGCTTCATCATTGATTCCTGTAAAGCAAGCAGAATCAATTGGATATTGGCATTTGAGGTGTTAGCTTGTTTCTCCACTGGTAATGTTTCTTCAATTGTTTTTTGTGCCATGGGTGAAGCTGTCGCTGACGTGGTTGTTAACGTCAGGGTGACCTTTCTTCCAGTTTTCAGAGTTGTACTTGTTGTGGAAGTCATTTCTTTTAAGATTTGTTTCTGTTGTTGTAATATATTAATTATATTATCCCAAATTAACATTCAGTAATAGAATCTCTATATTAGGATTGACCAGTATCTAATTACTTAATCTATCTATCTGCTGGATATCTGTACTCTTTGCCAATTTACTGGAGTATAGGTTCTTGTAGATAAAAATATTATCACCGTATTATTTTAAATCCAAATTCTAAATCACATATATAATTTTGTAAGGCCTCAATGCTCAGCCTCTATACATAACTTCCACGTAATAGAAAAAATATATAAATATTATACCCCAATCCAACTATATTTAAATATTATAAATAAATATATGTATTATATAACCTTATTTTGAATATTCTTAAACACACACAGTATTACATTTGTTCCCAAGTGGATTAATTAAATATTTAGAGTGATCGTGCAATGAATGGTAATATTAATATATAAAATCCTCTATAGTTATTAATTAAATAATACTTAATGTTCTTACTATTTTTCCTATATATCTAATCAAAGTATAACTATCACTATTATTAATAAATCAATTAGATCAGTTAATTCAATTATTTAACAATCAATTACAACAATCAATTTTCCTTTCCCCAGGTATACGTATTTATGAATATTATAAAGAGAGATTGAAGGAGGAGAGATAATTCATCATAGCGCCAGAGGGTGGTGGAGTAAAGAAAAATGAGCAGGTGTATACAGGAAAGAGGGAATAAAGAAGGGGAAAACAAAGTTTTAAAGTAAGTTTTTAGCTTTCTGTCTCTAAGTTTTAAGAACTTGCACTTCAAATGCACTGGAAGTGGGGAGGTAAAAAATGCTGAGTAGTGACTGTAATTACACGGTATCTCCACACATTCGGAAGCTTCCACTTTTCCTTTTTGTCTTAGCGTTCAATTTTCCTGATTTTCTTTAGATGATACCACCTCCTCAGTTAAATCAATATACTCCCTGAAGGGCAGTTATGTGGTTTACATCAGTTATATTGTTACAATAGCTTCAGAATTTCCAAATATTGCCTGTGGCGCTGCACTGTCTCTATTCTGCTGGCTCCAATCTTCTTCCCGTCTCCGATTTAATAAAGTCTTTCAGAGTAAAAATAGAATGAAATAGTCCAAATCCCCCACACCTTCCAGTCACCTTCCAGCCACTAGATTCCCTTCTATTAATATGGTGTGGTATATCTCCCAACCTCAGAAGCTTCCCTATTTATTCGTTACTGTCCTCTATCTTTCTTCTGTCTGCCAAGCCCCTTCCCTTTCACTTGTTTCACATCTGCTTTTTGGCCACTTCCTTTTAGGGCTCCGGACAGACTCTTGTAGCAGCCTTATAAAAGTCTATAGAATTCCAATCACCCTCTCCGCCGCTAATTTTCTCTGCCACACTCTTCACCAATGATCCCACAAACTGTCACTCAGTCATTTCTTTACATCGGTGGCAGTCCAGACTTTGGAGCCGCCATTGATGAGTGGCTGTTTCTTGCTTGTTGGGCTCTGGAGGGCTCCTCTTTGCTGCAGGGGGGTTGCCTTCCCCACACTGCAGCTCAAGTCTCCCCACACTGGCACGGATCTCTCCGGGACTCGTGCACCCTCAAAGGATCGCACCAACCACAAAAAGAGGTTAACTGAAACCACAGGCTGGCTTTTGCACCTCTGTTCGTCCTTGCCTTACCACCGGAAGTCCTCCTTATAGATGTACTTTCATGGACCACTGAAAGGAGGAAATGGCTCACATGCTTCACTCAAGAGTGTGATAGGCAACAGGCTTTTAAGGGGCTGCCACAAAGAAAGGGGGACAATGTATTTTCCAAAGAAGCAGAACACAAACAAGAAACAATGGATAGAAACTGAACAGAGAGAAGCAACCTAAAACTAAGGAGAAACTTCCTGACAGTGAGAACAATTAACCAGTGGAACTGCCTGTCTCCAGAAGTTCTGGGTGCTCAATCACTGGAAGTTTTTAAGAAAAGACTGGACAGCCATTTCTCTGAATATGGGGTAAAGGGTTCACCCCAAGGTCCCTTCTAAGTATTATTCTGACACCTTTCCCAGGATTTCTACTCAGAGTTTGACATCCTCAGTTTTCTTGTGTGAGCTGGGAGTTGAACTAGAAGACTTCCAAGGTCCCTTTCAACTCTTGTTAAACACATGTGTATTTTATGCTCTGGACTATTGACATTGAATGCATGTAAACCCTGAAAAATATGTGGTAGCCCTGGGCAAAGGAAAGGCAGAGAAATCACTCTAGGTGTAGAGACAGTGTAAAATATTAACACATGATAAATAATGGAACAATTAAAAATAATAGCACAGAATTTTATCTCTCTCTCTCTCTTTTCCTATTTTTTTTCTTTTTTTTCTCTCCCTCCCTCCCTCCCTCCCTCTCTTTCCTTCCTTCCTTCCTTCCTTCCTTCCTTCCTTCCTTCCTTCCTTCCTTCCTTCCTTCCTTCCTTCCTTCCTTCCTTCCTTCCTTCCCTCCCTCCCTCCCCCCCCTCTCTCTCTCTCTCACACACACACACACACACCACTTAACAGACAAGCATTTTGGAAGCAGCTCCTTTAAATTTCTCCAAGGATGGAGTGGATTCCCCCACCCCTCTGTCAGACGGCATTCCTTCTCACTCCAGTACTTTAATTCACAAGGGGAAAGTGATACTTGCAGTGTCCATGGGGAATCCTTGGAGAAGTTTTTAAAGTACCTGCTTCCAAAATGCATTTCTTTTACATTGCAAAAGTGCTCCAAGGCTCAATTCACCCCCACCCCTCTGTCAGACTGCACTCCTTCTCACTCCAGACACTTTAACTCACAAGGGGAAAGCAATACTTGCAGCGTCCATGCCTTTCTTCCTTTCCCCCAGGGAGAAAGAGGATGTGGGGAACGGAAAGCTAGGAGAGCAATCGCAAATGAGCGACCAAGTGCCTGGGTTGGGGGCATGTCCAGCCAGAGGTCACCACCGGTTCAGTGACCCACGCCAAATAACCGCTACCAGTTTGCCTGAGTAGGTGCGAACTGGTTCAATACCACCTCTGCTGTATGACTGTAACTTTGTCACTTGTATCCTTACGATTTATATTGATTGTTTCCTGGCATGATTTTATTGCTTATTGTACCCTATGACTATTATTAAGTGTTGTACCTTATGATTTTTGACTCTTGATGAATATATCTTTTCTTTTATGTATACAGAAAGCATTTGCACCAAGAAAAATTCCTTGTGTGTCCAATCACACTTGGCCAATAAAAGAATTATCTCTTCTCTCTTCTCCACATTAATTTCCTGCCCTTCTTAAATCATATCACCAGTTCAGAATAGACACAAGTCATTTGTTTCGGCATATCTGGAATGGTTTGATAGGTGTTGGTCAGTGGTGGGATTAATTTTTTTTACTACCAATTCTGTGGGCTGTAAAACTCCATTCTCTCCCCACTCTTGGTGGGAGGTTAGTGCAAAATCGCATTCCCTCCTCACCCTACTAACCTGTATTCCAGCTCCATTCTCCTGTGCAGGGCAACAAAAAAAAGACTCAGCTGCGAATAGATGGCGGCAGGGCCAGTCAGAGGTGGTATTTGCCGGTTCTCCGAATTACTCAAAATTTGCACTACCAGTTCTCCAGAACTGGTCAGAACCTGCTGAACACCTCTGGTGTTGGTCCTATGAATAAACCATTTTTGGCATTGGCTAATTCTGTCTCAATTTATGTTTTTATTGAAGAAATATGCAACACTTTTTGATATTTTTCCTTAATAACTCTGTTTTAGTTCATGCAACTGAGATGCAAGATGGAGGAAAACAGAATGAAGGAGATGCAAATATTGCAAACATTGTCCAATTGTCTTCCCAAATATTCTTTGGGAAATGTTGTTTGCTTTTTTGCTTTCTGCAGACTTAGACCTATATGGCCCATGTATTAAACTCAATCTTTTTCCAGCTAGTTCAAAGTTTGTCCAATTGGATTCCCTTTTCAGAAAGTTAATGAACAGATACATGGGTGACAAGCTTATTTACATAATTTATTCTAATTCTGTCAAGTTGGAACATAAGAAATAGATACCAATGACTCTAGAATTCCAACTACTTTACCAGCAATGATCTTAACAGGAGTTTTTATTCTGTTCTGTGTTAAGAACATTTCATTTCATCTATATGTGTATGTTTGTTTTTTCCACAGATACCAATCAGATAAAATGTTGCTCATAAGTATGGGGTATGAGGCTATGTGAAAATTGCTTCTGTATGCACATTTGTAGATATTTCCATTCCCCTTGGTTGCACTGAGTTTATGTATGCACTGGGAAACATACTGTGGGATACATATACTTGCTCTGGATCATGTAATAATGGAGAATGGTTTAGTATGGCCAGCAGCATTTTGATTTGCTGCCCATGTACCATAGAATTGGCAAAAAAAGGGAACATTTTTCTCTGCAGCGACAGTCTAACAAATTTTCAATTGGATGTGTCTATCCCAACCCAAATTTGATTCTGTTCAGTGCATGTTTTGGAGGGTAAGAGTTCCAAACTAATTTATATAACCTCTTTCCAAAATTATGTTGAGTTGGCAAGAAATGACATGAAATGAAAGAAAGATAAATGTTAAAACTAATTATAATACATGTATAAAATAGGTTACTCTTTAAACAAAGCATTATATCTTGAGCACAAAGAATGACATTGATCAGTTTTGAAATTATCTTGATATAGTTCCAGTACATAAGAAGGGAACAAACATATACCATCATTCCCAAGACATGTTGCATAATTGTTCCATCATTAAAAAAATGTTTTTGCTGTGGTTCATACTCATTAATCCTTAATTTTTCATATTATGATAAAATGTACTTATTATATTCACTTAAACAATATACCCATACCAATACTATATTAACTAACTCATGGATATTAAACCAAAATGGGAATCAGAAGTGTTTTTTGCATAATGCATTTCTAGCATAATGAAGTTAATAATCAGTATTTTAAAGATTTTTTGAGGTGTCCAATAAAGGAAAAAACCAAACAAACTTTGTTAAAAGGTGACCATAGGCCAGTCATCTACTCTCAGTCCTAGGAAGGAGATAGAGGCAAACCAGTTCTAAAAAATCTTGCCAAGAGATTGTAAGGATTTCTCCAGACAGCCACAAGGAAACAACAAAATTAATATGAAAATAAAATTATGCCCACTTAATGAGATATTACATTTTTACAGTTCATTCTGATTTAATTTATTAAATTATTATTAAAAGTCATTAAATCTGCAATTCTAGCTTAATTGTTTTTAAGGCTACTAGTACTTGGCTTTTTTTTTTTTTTTACCATCCCCAAAATGTGTGTCTTTCAGGAATCTATTCAAATAGGATAGCTACATCTATGTTAGAATATGGCAATTTTAACTATACTTCTATAATTTTAACTTAAGTGGCTTCACCCAAAATAAAATGTCAAACTGATATCTTGTATATTTTCATAATTTTCCTCCTCTTCTCTTGTAATATTGATTTCCATTTTGTTTCAGTTGGTTGGTGTCACTGTATTTTTATATCTCACAAAAAAATTGTAAGTTCTAGTTAAAACACTTTTATTTAGTTTCAAAAGTTAGCAAAAACCATAGTAGATTGAGTTACTCTTAAAGTTCCAAAGACAGATACATTTTTAATGCAATGAGTTAAATATTAGCCTGCATTTAGTTTTATTTAAAAATAATAGGCAACAAATTTAAAAATGATATAACTGTTGGAGTTGGAACACATCAAAATTCAACATCCTATTTCTGATAGAGGAGAATATTTGTAGCTCATGTTTGAAATGAGGATTCTTTGGTACCCTTTGAGCTTGGTTGTTTTCTTCAGACATCATCTGATGATGTTACCTAGTTTGAGTAATGAAATGTCTTCAAGAAAACAGCCAAGCTCAGAGAACACCAGGGACCTCTCACATCCTGTTTCATAAAATGATCTCACAGGTCTACTTGATGAATGCATAAATCACAAAAGTAACAGCTTCCTGTGTCTCACTGCTGACCTAGAGGTTCTATACAGCCATTGAAGATGCAGGTCTTTCCATCCATCTATCCATCCTTAAGAGAAGGCACTGTTGGCTAAAGCATTTGCTTTTTTGTTACCTTATTCATAAATAATAAATATTTGTTTAGTAAAATTCTGTACTCCTTCACCATTTATTTTCCTAGTTAAGGACACATATTACATATCAATTACATCCTTTAGGAAATTGCCCATGTATAAGTTTTATCTTATTTTTATTTTAAAAAAAGAATAAAAATGAACACATCACATCTGAATATAGAACCTGAAAAGAAAATTCAGAAATTCATGCAAACCTAATTTGGTTTGGAAACTGATAGTTTTGTCATAGCTTTTTAAGAAGAAATCACACAGGTGGTTCCAAATGCTTAGAAATCAAGGGAAGCAATTTCTAAGCTAAGAAAAGGCAGAAACCCTGCCCTCCCTTTATGGCCTCACATTTCCTGAAGAAATTAATGCTCTCCTGCAACTTTCAGCCTGCTGGGCCCCCTTTTCTCCCTTGCTGCTCCTCCTGCTAATGCTGGCCAGGCACTGCAAAGTGCCCGGAATGGTTGCTAATCAGCTCAAATTGCTGGCAGCTGGGCCTTCTTCCAGTTGATCAGATAAGTTCAGCCAGACTTCTCAAATGACTGGCACTTCTGGGCTCTCAGAGCGGAGCAGTTTAGCAAGCACTGGCAAATAGTTCTTGATTAAAGGCACCATAGTTTATAGCTTTCACAATGCTAAGGAAGACAGGAGGAAGAGCCACAAACTGGACAACTGTCATGTAAAACAAAATAATCAGTCCACAGAAGAAGAAAAACCACAGTAATTACCTCAGAAAGGACCCTCCTTAGTTTTCTGGAGAATAAAAGAATAAAAAGAGAGGATAATAAAATGAAAGAAGAGGTGGAATAGTTTATATGTTGCAAGATTCTGTTAATGTACAGACTACAATCAAAGTAGGTTTGCATATCATAGTTGTGCTTCTTGCCCACACTAGCTTGAAGGACTTGCTAGCAGCTCCTGGCTTAATCAGGAACTAAGTTCTTATTAAAATGGTTGCTTCCTATCTCTTTCCAGGAAGGGAAGAAATGAGGAAGAGTCTGGGAATACAGGTAGTCCTGGACTTACAACAGTATGTTTAATGACCCTTTGAACTTACAACAGCCCCGAAAAAGGTGATGTGTGACCATTTTGCACACGACCATTGCAGCATCTCCATGGCCATGTGATTCAGCCACTTGGCAACTGACCCATATTTATGACTGTGTTCTGGGGTCACGTGATCCCCTTTTGCAACCTTGTGACAAGCAAAGTCAATAGGGAAGCCAGGTTCCCTTAACAACCCTTGTTGCTAACTTAACAAATGCAGGGATTCACTTAACAACTGGGGTGAAAAAGGTCATAAAATGGGGCAAAACTCACTGAACAACTGCCTCGCTTAGCAACAGAAATTTTGGGCTCAATTGTGGTTGTGAGTCGACTGTATGTACTGCTATTGGCTGAATTGGTCAAAAGCATCAGCTTTTCCTTTCAAAGAAAAGCCAGGTTTTAAGTTTTTCAAAGGCTAGGAGGGTAGTGGCCTGACAAACTTCAAGGGAAAGGATGTTCCACAGGGCAGGAGTGAAAAACATACTTCCTAGATCCCATACAATGGCAATCTTTCAAAGAAACTTGAAGCCTGCCACCCTATCTGATCTGGAAGGATTGGTAGGTGCCCTAAGGAGAGGTGGTCCGACAAATAACCCTGTGCCATATAGGATTTTAAAGATAATAACCAGTACCTTGAATTGCATCCAAAAGAAAACTGGGAGCCAGCACATTTCTCATAATGGAAGTGTTATATGAGTAAACCTAGGGTACTCATCATTGCATGTACTAAAGGTAAAGGTAGTCCTTGATTTACAACAGTTCTCTATGTGACTGTTCGAAGTTAGGGTTAGGGCCACTGAAAAAAGTGACCCGTGACCCCTTTTCACACTAACAACCATTGCAGCATGCCAATGGTCATGTGATCAAAATTCAGATGTTTGGCAACTGGCTCATATTTATGACAATTGCAGAATCCCAGAGTTATTCTTTACGATATCTACCGATCCTTCCAGATCAGATAGGCTGGCAGGTGTCTAGTTGCTTTTGTGACCTTCTGATAAGCAAAGTCAATGGGAGAGTCACTTAACAATCATGTTATTAAGTTAAGAACTGCAGTGATTCACTTAACAATTTGGCAAGAAAAGTTGTAAAATAGGGAAAAACTCACTTAACAAATGTCTCACTTAGCAATATAAATTTTGGCTCAGTTGTGGTCATAAGTCAAGGACTACGTGTGTTCTGGGCCTCTTGTAACTTCTAGGTGATCTCCAAGAGCAGCCCCACTGCAGCAAACTGCATGGGGGTTTATAGTTTGAAATGCTTGCTTTCTGAATTCCATAACAATAAACTAAAGGATACAAATACTGAAATGTTATGTCTCACCTGTACAAAAGAGGTGAGAAGTCCAAATTTCCAACTGAATACAAACAAGCAAGCAAATCCAGTAATTATAGAGTTAAATTCCTTGAGCCGATAAAGTTCTTGGCAGTCTCACACATGCTGTCTGCCAAGTCCAACAAGAAAGCAGGAATATAAATCACACAAGCTGTCACCACACAGGATACTCCGGAGCTCCTCTGAATAAGTCACATGTTGTCCCGAACGAAGAACCCAGAGCGAACACACCCACTTTTATTCCCTGTGGGGCGTGTCAGTCCCTCAACTCAGTCTCTGATTCATCCCTTCTTTCTGCGTTGCAGCTCGCACTTTTGCCTGCGACGCTGCCTCGCATCAAGCCAGCATTCCTCTGTTTGATTCTCAGTCAGAGACTCTGATACACCCTCCTCCTTTTCCTGATTAGCTTCAGGTCTTCCCTCCCGGTTATCTGCTGACACCTGAGGCACAATCAGGGAGGAAGGCATTGCCGAAGAGGAAGGTCCTGGGGAGGAAGGCATTTCCAAATCCTCCTCTTCCTCATTGTCCGAGTCTTTGTCCTCTAACAAAGCAGGCTCAAACCTCAGAGCCACAACACTGAAATATAACTGCATTTCAATTTATATTAATTTAGAAACTATAAATTAATAAGGAAGCATACATTACAATACAAACCAGGTTGATTTTTTCCAGCCTCTTATGGCACAACATAAGTTAAATATTCATCTAACAATACATTATGATGACTGATGAATGCTAATCTTTTGTCCTTTATGCCTATTAAAAAAGTGCTTTATCATCAACTTTAAATCGACTTTTTTTACACATTGAAAAAAACATAGTCTAGAATTGGGCATACACTGTGAGGGACAAATGACGGAGCATGTAATATGACCTGTTTTGTGTATTTCAGATGTCAGATGTCATATAGTTCTATTTGCAAGTTATCAGCATATACATGTTATTTTGACATTATTGTGGCTTGTTACTGATGTTGCTGAGCCTGGGGGTGCCTAGAACAAATACATGTCAACGTAGACTCAAAGGCATGTTCTCCAGCCTAGAGAGATAACCAATTTTTCATAATTAGATCCTTGATGTAGTTATCATTTACTTCTTGTACTCCAAAAGTTAATCTGCAACATTTTGTTTAATTTTTATAAGCAATATATTTTTCACAAACTTCATGGCAGAATGCCTAAATCCTTGACATAAAATCTCTTACATAAGGAAAGTATGTCTGTGCCCTCATATTTCATTTGTTTAAAATGTATATTTTCATTTCTCATGTATCTTATTTGATTCTTTAAAAAAAGTTGTTCTGTTTTATTAATAAACATTTTGTTCACTATCATTTAAACTAGTCAAATGTTTCTCTTTGTTCTCCCCTCCTTTCTTTCTTTTATAGAGAGGAGTTTCTCATTGAACTTCATAGCTTTTTGATTAACAAAGCAGAACTTTTCAGAGGTTCTCATCTATACTTTGGCTCAGCAACCTTGGCATTTTACAATTTCATCAGAACGAGTATGGCTAATTGGTTAATTAAAATTGCTTAATCAACTTTCTAGCTAAAGGGACAATGCGTGCACTCAATCACACTGTGTCAGATTGGAGAGAACAATTATCACCAGAATTTGGTCTCTGGCAATGACCCATTTTATAAATAGCTTGTTGTTCATTTAGAGTTCTTAGGCAACCACCCTCAGAGAGTGCTTATGCCAATATCCCATTACATGCTGGTAACGAGAGTAGTGATGGGTTTTACACCTCAAATCCAGAGGGAAATATATACCAGTTCAATTTCTGAAACAGAAATTCAAGGTACTGTCTTAAAAGCTGGAAAATGTTTCTTAATTGTGATCTTAGTAATTAAGGTTATGGTTATTTTCAGAAGTACTTCATAGCTGTAGTTAATCTGTCTAGTTCTGAGTACTTCCTGAAGCATCCCAATTAAGGAAAATTTGAAGGCAAGCTTTAGATTTTACCTAAACATTTATCTAATAACTGAATATTTTTATTATATGTTTATTTTCTACTTTTTTGAGAATGCTGAGCCTAGATTATTTTAAAATGACAGGTAATCCAAATGTTGCCTAGCAAACAATAGCAACTGAATCTGAGCGCAAAAGTGATTCTCTTTCAGACCAACTACCTACTATATCATTAGGTCAAGGGGGTTGAAAAAGACAGGAACAAGAATTCTCTTGCCTTACTCAAGTAGCAAAGTAGAATTACTGTAAATTATGTGCCTGCTAGCAGTTAACATGTCTTGTTCCTCTATAGAGGAGTTTGAGCTGTTACATCCTGCTTGTCAAAATAGGAAATAGATATAATTGCTTGATGTAGGTTCTTCACAAGTTTTGTAAAACTTATTTCCTTAACTTTCAAGATTATAAATCACAAGTAACATGGTGTGTGTGTGTGTGTGTGTGTGTGTGTGTGTGTGTGTTTGTGTGCACATGCACATATAGATTTTATTATTATTATCATCACTTTTATTCATTAAACATGAAACTCAGTCAACTGAACATTTA
Source organism: Notechis scutatus (assembly GCF_049901735.1). Taxonomy (NCBI): domain Eukaryota; kingdom Metazoa; phylum Chordata; class Lepidosauria; order Squamata; family Elapidae; genus Notechis; species Notechis scutatus. The sequence goes on from NC_142013.1 coordinate 32,544,332, forward strand.
CAAATGTATCACAAATACCAGTGACTGGTGCGAATGATTGATATGGGTTGTTGCTAACATCATAGGTATCAACCAAGTATCTTCTTAAAATATACTATGTTCTGAGTAGAGCAGTTTTTTGCAGTTCTGCTGGTGTTATTGGAGGAAGTTGCAATTTCTTGATGTGTTTTGTAAAATTCTTGGACATGCTACCAAGTGCCCCAATGACAATATTACATATTTCATATGTTACATATTTTATCTATAACCATGTAGTTTCGATGGCCAGGTCACAATATTAATTTTTTTTCTGGTTCTTTTTCTTTGACTCTGGCATCTCCTGCTACAGCAATATCAATAAATTGTATGCTTTGGCTGTCCACAGCCATTATTATTGTTATTAATGTATTTATTTGTATGCTCTGGGTGGCTTACAAACATAAAACTAGTACCCATTTAAATAATACAACAATAAATAACAACAGTAATAAATTCTGTTAAAATACAAGGAGAAGGGGAATATAAAGTACATGGGGAGAGGTGGAGGGTCTTTCTTGATTCAATAGCCACCTCCAGAATGGTGCTTCCCTGTTGGGGCTCCAGCCAACTGGCAGAGCCAGCCCCTTATGAAAAGTCAAGAGAGTGGGTGTGGATCTCAGTGGGGGGGGGGTACAATGTTCCAAATGGAAGGAGCCTGATCTTACAATCAAGTTAGGTAAGTCTGTGGAAGGTTATTTCTTACCTTCAGTAATGTTCCACATTTCTATTTTCATTCATATCTTTTGTTTTTGTATATTGTATATTGACTATATGACTGTTAATGACAAACATTGCACTTAGTAATAATTTTGTGATTATTGTTTAAAAAATAATGAAATGTTTCAGCTTTGGGACTGCTCTAAAGCATACACAGAGCTAATTCTTGAAAATGAACCATATAGTGTTTAATTATTATCATTGTCATCATCATCATCTTGTTTGGCATATATTAAATATATCAGATTATTTGTAAAATGGCTTTATTTCTTGGAAAAGTAAATATCCACTGCTATTCTGCTTCTTGGAAAGTTTGCAAAACATACAGGTGAAACTCGAAAAATTAGAATATCGTGCAAAAGTTCATTTATTTCAGGAATGCAACATAAAAGATGAAACTAATATATGAGATAGACTCATTACATGCAAAGCAAGATAATTCAAGCCATGATGTGTCATAATTGAGATGATTATGGCTTACAGCTCATGAAAACCCCAAATCCACAATCTCAGAAAATTAGAATATTGTGAAAAGGTTCAATATTCTAGGCTCAAAGTGTCCCAATCTAATCAGTTAATTAGGCCATAACACCTGCATAGGGTTCCCGAGTCTTTAAATGGTCTCTCAGTCTGGTTCAGTAGGAAGCACAACCATGGGAAAGACTGCTGACCTGACAGTTGTGCAGAAAACCATCATTGGCACCCTCCATAAGGACAGAAAGCCTCAACAGGTAATTGCAAAAAAAGTTGGATGTTCCCAAAGTGCTGTATCAAAGCACATTAATAGAAAGTTATGTGGAAGGGAAAAGTGTGGAAGAAAAAGGTGCACAAGCAGCAGGGATGACCGCAGCCTGTACAGGATTGTCACGAAAAGGCCATTCAAAAGTGCTGGGGACTTTCACAAGGAGTGGACTGAGGCTGGAGCCAGTGCATCAAGAGCCACCACACACAGACAGATCCTGGACATGGGTTTCAAATGTCATATTCTTCTTGTCAAGCTGCTCCTGAACACAAACAACGTCAGAAGCCCCTCACCTGGGCTAAAGAAAAACAGAACTGGTCTGTTGCTCAGTGGTCCAAAGTCCTCTTTTCTGATGAGAGCAACTTTTGCATCTCATTTGGAAACCAAGGACCCAAAGTCTGGAGGAAGAATGGAGAGGCACACACTGCAAGATGCTTGAAGTCCAGTGTGAAATTTCCACAGTCTGTGTTGATTTGGGAAACCATGTCATCTGCTGGTGTTGGTCCACTGTGCTTCATTAAGTCAAGGGTCAACGCAGCCATCTACCAGGAAATTTTGGAGTACTTCATGCTTCCTTCCACAGATGAGCTTTATGGGGATGCTGACTTCATTTTCCAGCAGGACTGCCCACATTGCCCGAAGCACCAAAACCTGGTTCAATGACCATGGGATTACTGTGCTTGATTTGCCAGCAAACTCACCTGACCTGAACCCCATAGAGAATCTATGGGGCACTGCCAAGAGAAAGATGAGAGACATGAAACCAAACAATGCAGAAGAACTGAAGGCCACTATTGAAGTATCCTGGTCTTCCATAACACCTCAGCAGTGCCACAGGCTGATAGCTTCCATGCCACACGACATTGAGGCAGTAATTGCTGCAAAAGGAGCCTAAACCAAGTACTGAGTACATATGCATGTTTATACTTTTCAGAGGTCTGATATTGTTCTATGTACAATCCTTGTTTTATTGATTGTAATTAGAATATTGTAATATTCTAATTTTTCTGAGATTGTGGATTTGGGGTTTTCATGAGCTGTAAGCTATAATCGTCTCAATTATGACAAATCACAGCTTGAACTGAATGCACCAATTATTACATTAAACAAGAGGAAAACCTTCTAAGCACCAATTCCACCCGTGCTTTTTACAATTTTGTAAACAACAAACTAAAAGACTCAAGGTCCATCCCTCCCTTGATAGGACCTGATGGTAAAGACTGCAACGACGACACCATTAAAGCCAACATCTTTAACACATTCTTCGGCTCAGTATTTTTAAACAGCAATGGATCATGCCCAGTATTTCCTAGCCATACCACAGATAACAACAATGATCTAATACATATCGATTTCACAGAAGACAATGTTGAAAAAGCACTACGCAATCTAAAACCATCTCTATCTATTGGACCGGATGGAATATGTGCCTACTTCTTAAAAAAGCTATCCACTGCCATAGCCAAACCTCTAAGCATAATCTTTGAAAAATCTTTCAGGACCAGCTCCTTGCCTAACCTATGGTCACAAGCCACAGTCATCCCCATCTTCAAAAAGGGAGACCCAAGCCTAGTTGAAAATTACAGGCCAATCTCCTTATGCTGCGTCACCTGTAAAGTCATGGAATCAATTATTAACCAATCGATCATCCTCCACTTAGAGACAAATAACCTACTCTCCAATAAACAATTTGGTTTCAGAAAAAAACTATCCTGTAATCTGCAACTCTTACACTGCAAAAACATATGGACGACACAACTCGACCAGGGCAAAGCAATAGACGCAATCTACATAGACTTCTGTAAAGCCTTTGATTCAGTGGTACTCGACAAACTACTCCTAAAAATAAAATCCTATGGTATCTCTGGACAACTGAATAACTGGATAGAAGCATTCCTGTCAAACAGACAACAAATGGTCAAAATTGGGAGCGTCCTATCAAATTCAGTACCTGTCAATAGTGGTGTCCCCCAAGGCAGTGTTCTAGGACCAACTTTCTTCATACTCTACATAAATGACCTCTGTGATCATATTAAGAGCAATTGCGTTCTCTTCGCTGATGATGTAAAGCTGTTCAATACCACAGACAATACTGCTACCCTACAAAAAGATCTTGACTATGTATCAGAATGGTCAAACAAATGGCAACTTCAAATCTCAACAAATAAATGCTCTGTCTTACATATTGGCAAAAAAAATCAGAAAATAAAATACAAGCTGAATAGTCAAGATCTTGTTGATGACCCAAGCTCTGTAAAGGACCTTGGAATACTCACCTCTAATGATCTAAATGCTAGAGCCCACTGCAACTACATAGCCAAAAAGGCATTAAGAGTTGTTAACCTAATCCTACGTAGCTTTTTCTCTGGTAATATCACACTACTAACCAGAGCATACAAAACATTTGCTAGACCAATACTCGAATACAGTTCATCAGTCTGGAACCCACATTACGTATCTGATATTAGCACAATTGAGAAAGTCCAGAAATATTTCACAAGAAGAGTTCTCCACTCCTCTACTCGTTGTAGAATACCTTATGCCACCAGACTTGAAATTCTAGAACTAGAAAACCTTGAATTATGCCGTCTTCGGTCTGAATTAAGTATGGTATATAAAATCATACATTGCAATGTCCTACCTTTCAATGAATACTTCAGCTTCAACCATAACAACACAAGAGCACACAATAGATACAAACTCAAAGTTAACCGCACCAAACTTGATTGCAGGAAATACGACTTCAGCAATAGAGTGGTCAATGTCTGGAATACTGTACCCGACTCTGTAGTTTCTTCCCCAAACCCCAAAAACTTTAACCTTAGACTGTCTACTATTGACCTCACCCCTTTCCTAAGAGGTCTGTAGGGGGCGTGCATAAGCGCACCAACGTGCCTACCGTCCCTGTCCTATTGTTTCTCTTATTCTTCTTTTATTTTTCTTATATGTACCCATTTCATGTATTCACAACTATGTATACACTTATACTTATTATCTTGTAAACAATTGGCAAATCAAATAAATAAAATAAAATAAATAAATAAATAAACTATCTTGCTTTGCATGTAATGATTCTATCTCATATATTAGCTTCACCTTTTAAGTTGTATTATTGAAATAAATGAACTTTTGCACAATATTCTAATTTTTTGAGTTTCACCTGTATTTGTTCCATGATTTCCAAATCCAATATTATCTTAGTACGTATTATGTTTTCTCTGAAGCACTTATATTTGCAGCAACTTTATTGAAGAGTTTGAATAATTCCTGCTATTGAGCAGGCAAGTGAAGAATATAGGAGTCAGACATCTCTGGTTATTTATTTCCTAATTCAGGGATTTCATATAGAAGAACATCTGAGATAAAGTAATTTCACATTGTTAAATGCACACAAATAAGGTACGGTATAAGATGCAGATAAAATTGGGTTTTGAGTCTGGGATTAGTTTGTAATTGATAGGCAAATAAAGCACTGAATGAGCTCTTCATAATGTTGTCTTCAGTGAGTAGTTCAGTGAATTAGATCAATCACACATAAGAGTCCAAGAAGTTATTGTGGTAATACTTTTGACTTTGGAAGGATAATAGTATATGGAAGCCAATTTGCAATACTGACTATAATTTCAAATATCAAATATTTGTGTGTTTTGTACATGAATTATAGTTTCCCCTGAAAAACAGTTAATGTAATCTATAATTTTTCTCATGGCAAAAACTCTGTCACTGATGTGGGAGAACAATTCTCAAACTATATGGTATGTGAGATTATAAATTCTCACAATAGATGTTATACAACCAATATTGCACTATAAACTCTGAGATGCTTTTTGGTATCTTCCTTCCTCTGCTTCTCCTTAATGGTGTTATGAAGTTGACTTTGCCCCTAGCAATGTATTTCATATCAGGCTGGAAGAATGGATGAATTGTGCAGCAATGATTATACATACAATAAAAGCTGTTAGCTAAGAATTATACTGATCATTTAAAAAATATTATTACAGACTGTTCCCAATGCTGACAACAAGATTAGGCATTTTCAGTATCTACTGGGACCTTTGTACTTCGTTAAAAGTCAAACATTACAGAAAGAGCCATATCTGTGTTCTCCTTTTTCACCAGAAGGACTGCCTTGCAGATTGGGCCTCTAGTAAACTTTTATAAGTATATCCAGGGGTGGGATTCTACCAGTTTGGACTGGTTGTTATCAGTTGTTGTTGTTATGATTCTGCGCAGTTGTTATGATTCTGCGCAGTTCAGAGAACCGGCAAATCATGCCCCTGGTTGGCCCCGCCCCTCTCTGCCTGCCTCTCCCCTTTTTTATAAAAAAATAAATATTTACATAAATATTTATATCTACATAAAAGCCACGCCCAGCCAGTCACATGACCACCAAGCCACATCCACAAATTAGGCCATGCCCACAGAACCGGTTGTTAAGAAATTTGAATCCCACCCCTGAGTATATCTATATATTATAGTGTATCAGTTTTCCAAAATCAATTGAGTGAGGAATGATTATCAGCTGCTACCAATTGTATAAACTACAAGTCCCAAAGGAAAACATTTTTGTTACTTATTGCTTATTACATGAGTAAAAATAGTATCAAAAACAGCAATCTTTAGAAGATCCTGAGTAGAGAAATGGAGTGGATTACTTCTGAAATTACCTTCACTAAGGAAGAATTGTAAGAATATCTAAAATACAGTAATATGTAGAATATATTTCTCTAACTATATCTTGCAAAGCAGATAGCAAATTATTATGCGAATATAAAACATTACGCCTTGTACTTGATTTAGTGACTTCATGTTTATTTTATGATATCATCGGAGCTAATGCTTTTATTATATTGATACGTAATAAAAGCTTCAATAATGTGTTTCATTTTCACAAAATGTATAATTTGACTATGTTTAATTTATTATCTCATGAGCTCTTTTATTTAAGAGGGCAAAGAGCAAATTTGTAACAATAGATTAAACATGGGAAATATGCAGTAATTTTTCCACCTAGCTTTTTAAAACTGCTACAGAAAGTTTAATTTTAGGGGCACAAATGTAATTAATTTCAACTGGAGAAACCTCATCTCCTTCTAAGGACTAATTATCAAATTGTTATAGCTCGTGGGAAATGTTTTTTTGTTTGTTAATATCTATATTATATATATTTAAAAAACCAAATAACTAAACAGAATCCATCTCTATTGTTGGAAATAACTTTGAAAGAAAGAGAAGTGGACAACTAGGAACAAGGTGGATGGACTCACTTACAATGGTGATGGGTTTACTTTGGGAGACCAGAAGTGCAAGTACCAGGTTAGGTATACAATGTCATGGAGAAACTCTACATATGTAGTTGCCATAAGGCCAACACTGAAATGATGCGCATAATCAATCAATCAAATCTAAGAAGAACAGTTATTCAAGCTACAGTGCTTATCTTAAGTTTTGGATCAATAGCCAACTTTAAGATTGGGGCTGGCACTTTTTTTCAAGAGAAAAAGAATACCTTTTCCAGACTAATAATTTATTTATTTATTTATTTATTTATTTATTTATTTATTTATTTATTTATTTATTTATTTATTTATTTATTTATTTATTTGTTTTGTCAAAACAAGTATAAGTATGAACATAACACATAGACATATAGGTATAAATTGGTATAAGTATATAAATAATAAATGAGTACAAATAAATGGGAACAGTAGGACAGGGAGGGTAGGCATGCTGGTGCGCTTATGCACACCCCTTACAGACCTCTTAGGAATGGGGTGAGGGGTCCATGGTAGACAGTTTAAGGTTAAAGTTTTGGGGGTTTGAGGATGTAACAACAGACTCAGGTAGTGAGTTCCAGGTATCTTATTTAGACTGGTTCTTTTGCTGATTATGCAAGTTTGTTGTTGAGGAAATAGCTAGTACATATTCAGTGTGTAATGTTACTATATTACTTTACTGTGCTAAAAAGAGTTGGAAGTCAATACTTTTTCCCCCTTTACCCTACACACCTCTTTCTTTTTCCTCCTCCATTTCTCACTATTTTTATTTCCATCTGTATTTTATACTTCAGTAAATTTAATAAAAATATTAATTGGGAAAGCTGTATGTACTCTTTCAAAACAAAGATATAACATAGACAGCTGCTCTAGGCATCGGGCATGTTAGATAAAATAATATCAAGAAGCAAATAGCAACATAACAACATCTATGGGAGACATATATGGTGAATTGAAGTTGATTCCAAGTTTTTCCATGTCATCACAAAGGCTGGATCCTCACTAGTTAGTTGAAGTATCACCATTGAACTGATGGAAGCCTGAACTTATTATTGACATATATGTTTGGCAATGGTAAGATAAGTTATTAATGGTTTACTTAAGTTCAAATACTAAGCAAATGATTAGAATTATTATAGCATTATAAATCTACCAGTATAGTGATGATTAATAATTCATAACATTAGCTCTCTCTTGCTCACATGGCATGTCTTCGTTGTTGTATGTCCTGAACTTTCTCTTTTTATTTTATTGATTTAGTTTATTGTTCAGGAGAGAATCTCCTGAGTTTATAGTGTACCACAAGGATTAATTAATTGATTAAAAAGGCTGTCTGATACATATTTAAAAAAAAACCTTAAGGAATTTGAAAATAACACTATATTCTCAGCTCTTATCACCATTTTAATAGCATAACAATAAGATCAGTCAGATTACTTTGATGCACTTAGTAACAGAAAAATAAATCATAGTGAATCATGTTACACACATAATTTTTCCTTGATAACATAAGAAGAGAAAAATGGATTCTCTACACATCAGATAATATTCTGTGAGTGAATCTTTTAATCTTTTCTTTTATACTGCATACAGAGGCTTTCTTTTGTTTGCAAAGATTCTTCTCACATCATGGAAGATTAATTTAAATATAATACACACTTGAAAAGTAAATGTGATTTTAAAACTGCAAATATTGCCATGGAGATTTATATTTTCTGGTACAACAGTTTCAGCTCATGCTTTGGTACTGATTACATTTTATATAGCTGACCTCACATCAGAAAAGATAAGTCTATAATTGTTTCAAATACAGAGTTGTTCACTGAATAATCATTGGTTTATTGTCAAGGAAGCCGGAAGCCCACACTTCTTCTCTCTACAGATCTATATATGACTGAGGAGGCTAAAACCTCAGGTTTATGCCCTGTAGCCTTTGTTTTCAGATAGGACCCGAAAAATTCCTGGACTGCCCAATTTATATGATTATGTATTGGTGCTTGCTAGACAATGTTTACACTATATGGTATTGAACAGGTAAAGAAATGGGTGTGGGACATTTTGTTATGTTAAGCAAAAATGTCTTCCTCTTTAAATTTTAGCGACCCTCATGTGGAAAATTATATACTGTTGTATGTGTCAGGCTACAGAACTTTTTCTCATTCAATTAGCAAGAATGAACTTCTGAGAACCAAGAGTATCAAAAGGAATCCTTTATTGAAATGAGACAATTCATGTAGGAGTTCAAAGCAACGTCTGAGGTCCCTCAGGCATACAGGGATACATAAGGGAGTTTAGAACCCCTCCCCTTATCTCGATGTGTATTTAGAGAAACAAAAGCCAGTATGTTAATTCCCTTCCCAGCCCTTCTGTAGGAACGATCTTTCTCACAGTTTCCCAGGACATACCTAATTTCACCCCACCTCCTTTTTAGAACAAATTTTTCCCAGAGATTCCCCGGATACATCTCACTGTGGAATTTTTATGATCTTCTCATCTCCTGGCTGTGCCTTTCGGAGGTGATAGGTTTTGGCCATCTGGCTTTTCTTCCTCCATTGTATCATGTGTGGGTTATAAAATTTGATACAAGGTTAAATATATTCAGGTTACATCAAGAAAGGATTTCTTTATCAGCCTCCCCCCTCCTTTTCTTCTTCCACTGAAGAAATGACAGATACACAGATCTGACATCTTCTTCCCTCTACAGGTCTATATATGACTGAGGAGGCTAGAATCTCAGGTTTATATCCTGTAGCCTTTGTTTTCAGATAGGACCTGAAAAATCCCTGGACTGCCCAATTCATAATATGATTATGTATTGGTGCTTGCTAGACAATCTTTACACTCTATGGTATTGAACAGGTAAAGAAATGGGTGTGGGACATTTTGTTATGTTAAGCAAAAATGTCTTCCTCTTTAAATTTTAGCGACCCTAATGTGGAAAATTATATACTGATGTATGTGTCACAGTGTTAATAAATATAACACTTTAAAAAAAAAATCAAACATGTTACTGTTTTGATTGTGTTTACACCACTATTTTCACTAACCAAATAACATTTAGTAAAACTCTACTCAAAAGTTATTTCAGGAAAACTTCAATGTACAATATTAAAGCATAGAAACTAACATAAATTCAATATAGCAGTACATTTGTAATAAATAGCATGTTCTGCCAAGTTGTTCCTTATATCAGCATAATTTCTGAAAAACATACTTGAAGCAGTATTAATGATTTCATTGTTACATTTAGGATTTAATAAATCAAATTGTGTCACATTAAGGACTAATATTTTTATTCTGACATATGCTTTTATACATTGTTTCCACTTTATTACTATCCTATTTACAAAATTGACAAATTACTTTGAAGTGAAGTTATGAATAAAAATGTTATTTTGAATGTTGGAGCAGTTTAATATGCTAATTCAACCTTACTAGGTGCACTTATTGTAGATGTGTTGGACTGCAATTCTTATTTCCTCAGAAAAGGCCGCGTGAACTTCTTTTTCTTTTATTCTGGGATAATAGCAAGACTGTCATATAGAAAATTAACATATTGTCTTATTACAATTGTTGTTTTTTGTGATGCAGAAGCCACATTAATGGCTTTTGAAGCTGAAGTTTCACAAAGACAATTCAACAACCCTCAGCCTTCACACTATCAAAACAGGAGGACATATTTATTTTAAGGTTTATTAGAACTGGTTTTGATATATTGTAAGCATTGATTTTACTACTTTACTCCAAAAATATTTTTATTTCACAGTGCATACAAAGTATGAATTCATCTTGATTTTCTTTGTCTCCTTGCTTTATGACATGAAATTTGTCCTTCAGCCATCATAATCACATTCAGATAATGATAACAGCTTATTAAAATAATAGCATAATATTTTACTAAGTTTTTCCCCATTGTATGTAGGAGAAAATTAACAATACTTTATGGTTTGCTATTTCATAGGTATATCTGGTATATTCTGGAAGGTAGAAGACCAGAAAAACAGTTTAGTTTGGCATCATGGAGTCTACCTTCTTTGGCATTTCAACTTTTTCCTTTAAGCAGTTTTCTTAAAGATGATGCCATCCAATTAGATTGGAGTAAGAATGTACATATACGTATATATTGTACATATATTTGCAAGTATGCAAATCATGGTGATTGCTAGGACAAGATGCTGCAGTTTTCTTGGCACGATTTTGGAAATGGTTTGCCATGGCTTCCTTTCTAGGGCTGAGAGAGAGTAATTGGCCCAAAAGTTGGCTCTTCAGTCAGTAGCTGGATACATTGCTACCATGTCTATGAAAGAGGGAGTAATTCCATTCTCCTTAAAAGTGGCCTCTCTTGAAGAAGTGCTCCCCGAATCAAACAAGTTAATTCACATTTTGATTCTGCCTCTAGACTTCCTTCTGGAGGAAAGGTTGTCAAGAAAGAGGCAGGGTATCAATTTCAGAAGGTCATAGAAAATATTTTATTTAGGTCTCTGTTGCGTAAGATCCAGATCCTACCAGGGAGAGGAATCAAAATAAATTCCTTTTCATCAAATCTAGAATAGTGTTTCATTCTTCTTTGGTATTGTTTGGTTCTTAAAGTGCTTTGTTCTTCTTTGGTATTGTTCTAGTTTAAACAGAAGCAACTGCATTCTCTTCGCTGATGATGTAAAGCTATTCAACATCACAGACAATACTGCTACCCTTCAAAAAGACCTTGACTATGTATCAGAATGATCAAACAAATGGCAACTTCAAATCTCAACAAATAAATGCTCTGTCCTACATATTGGCAAAAATAATAATAATCAGAAAATAAAATACAGGCTGAATAGTCAAGACCTTGTTGATGATCCAAACTCTGTCAAGGATCTTGGAGTACTCATCTCTAATGACCTAAGTGTTAGAGCCCACTGTAACTACATAGCCAAAAAGGCGTTAAGAGTTGTTAACCTAATCTTATGTAGCTTTTTCTCTGGTAATATTACACTACTAACTAGAGCATACAAAACATTTGCTAGACCAATATTTGAATATATCTCATCAGTCTGTAACCCACATTACGTATCTGATATTAATACAGTTAAGAAAGTCCAGAAATATTTCACAAGAAGAGTTCTCCTCTACTCATTGCAGAGTACCTAATGCCACCAGACTCAAAATTCTAGACCTAGAAAACCTAGAACTACGCCGCCTTCGGTCCGATCTAAGTATAGTATATAAAATTATACATTGTGGTGTCCTACCTGTCAATGAATACTTCAGCTTCAAACCATATAAACACAAGAGCAAACAATAGATACAAACTCAAGGTTAATTGCACCAAACTTGATTACAAGAAATACGACTTCAGCAACAGAGTGGTCAATGTCTGGAATACTCTACCTGACTCTGTGGTTTCTTCCCCAAACCCCAAAAACTTTAACCTTAGACTGTCTACTATTGACATCACCCCTCTTCTAAGAAGTCTGTAGGGGGCGTGCATAAGCGCACCAATGTGCCTACCGACCCTGTCCTATTGTTTCTGGTTTTTTTCTTATATGTATCCATGTATTCATAACTATGTTTTACTTATACCTATTATCTTGTAAGCAATTGACAAAAATAAATAAAGAAAGAAAAGAACTACCCTGCTTTTCTAAGCCTTTGAGTTGCTGCTTCACTCAGTTGAAATTGGATGGCCTGGGCAAATGAGAGATGGAAGCTAAGAAGTAACTTTATCTTTGAATCACTAGAGGGCTACTGTTAGGTCAGAGCAGACCCTTGTTTTGCAGTACTGAGCTCAGATATCAGAAAGAGCCTTCATTCTTAAGCCTGGAGGTAGAATAAATACTTCTCTTTATAGCAGCCAGACTTCCAAATGTAAAAGCTTAAAAGCTTCTGACACCAACCTATACTTGTGATAAATATTCATTGCTAGGAAACATGTTTTTCCTTGGATTTTGATGTACTATGGATTTTGATGTACTATGATATACCAAATGATATACCAATATTTGATGTACCATATATTACATCATATTTTGGTGTAATATATAAGTCAAAATATATCACCCCTGCCCCCAAAATGTGCTTTTTCTTTCACAGAGCCTCCTAGAATGAAGTTCTCTCAGAAATCTGGTAATAGCATTCTGAAGGGTGTTAAGGACCTGGTTATTGTCCTAGTCTATGCTGTAGGCTTTGTTATTTTTGACTGGCTTCATCAAATTCTTTAATATTTTAAAATTTTTATTAGAATGTTTATTATAAATATCTTCATTAGTGAATAAAACCAATTAATATATACTGTGGGGTTTCTTTGTCTGATGAGGTAAAATAAATACTTTTTTGAGAAAAGACTGTTATTGTAGAATACAAGCTTTGCATTTAAAGAAATTGAAATGAAATAACTTTAAAAATGGCATTGTTTAAGTTCAGGCATTTTCTGGATAAGAATTTTTTTTCTTAGAAATATTGGAAAGCTGCTGTTCAGGGTCAGTAGTAGAAACCCCAGTTTAACTTGGCATAAGTCAGCCTTAAGTCACTCCCCCCTCCTTTTCTTACTGATAAGAATTCAGCTGCTCAATCATTTCTTGCAGTGCTGTAAATATATGAGGTTTGTTTTTGCAAACAAATAAAGTCATTAAATGAAGATTCTTAAACATCATTCAAAATAATTTCCAATTTTTGTTGATGGCAACCAAGCACTTCACAGACTGAATGTAAATAGCCTTGCTTTTTAAATTGCTGTCAGACAATTTAAAACTTGTCTAAATTGGTGACTTAAATTGGTGACTAAAAAAAAAGAACATGTCTTTTTTTTTTTCAGGAACATTTTTTACTTTTACCAATCACTTGTGCCTCATCATGTCAGGGCTGATGGAAGAAGCATCTGACTCCTGAGTATATTTCCACATATAGTGAATTTGAGCATGGACCAGGGAAGAAGGTCTAAGTTTATATATGAAATTCATTGGGGTGAAACTCCAACTAGCTAACTACATTCTATAATTCATATTTCAGATATAATTTGGAAGACAGCTACAGGAAGAAAGTATCTTGAGATTAATAATTTCATAGATAAAGAGTAATCTGGGCATCCTTCTGAGTTCATAATTCCTGCAGGTAGCAGCCATTGCTAGAAAGCCTTTGTATAGCTTTTAGTTTTATATCTATTGCAGCTATTCCTGGATCACGAGGCTCTCACTCACTTACTCATGTCTTGGTCTCTTCCCATATGGACAATTATAATATGCTCCACATGGGGGCTGCCCTTTAAAAGTATTTTAACGTTTCATTTGGTGTAAAATGCAGCAGCACTGGTTCTTACCTTAAGGGTCTTCAAGAAGAGCATGGAAACCCGTTTTGTAATCTGGGTTGGGGTTTAGAGAATGGTATGGAGCCAACAAACTGATTGTACTATTCTAAAGAATGACTGTGCTTTTTGGTGATTGTACTATTTGACTTTTAAGTGTCTAATTGTTTTTAATGTTAGTATTGTCTGTACAGCTGTTTTATTTTTTCGATTTTGTGGGTACTAGTTATATCTTAATTGTAAGCTGCCTAGAGTTAGAAATATTGAAAATACACACATACACACACACACTCTGAGAGGAAGTGTTAAACATGGAACAAAATAAAATTCCTGTATTTTTATTTTTTTCATTGTGCTAAAAGATGTCCCAATAACAATATACAAGAAGAAAATAAAAACTAAGGAAATGCCCACCTTAAAAAAACCAGTTTCTTCAATTTTCAATTTTTGGGGTTCTCTTGTATTCTATATAGATTACATATGTTTTAAGTCATCATCCATTTTCATTATATACATCAATGTTTTCCCTAAATATGATTATGGGATCTTCCCATCAAATGAAATGAAGTAGTTATGTTGAGCAACAAATTGGGAACATATTCTTCTAGTCAGTTCCATTTTGGCTTAATGTTCAGAGCTATACTGTATTCTGATAGGATCATCAACAGGATCTTTGAGCTGTGACTTTGACTGCACAGTCAGTTGTCATAGCTGTTCAACAATGCCTAGCTCTGAGAACATTTCCAAAATGATGTTTATATAGCAGCTGGCTAGATAGTTAGCCATGAAAAAGTTATCACTGTGCACCCATTAGGAAAGAGACTCATGACACAAAGGGAATAAGGAAGATCCTTCTACTGTCTCATGGTGGGTTCTCCTTTTGAGGCACTATTAATTTCCAATTGATGTGAAAAAGAATTCCATGCATTCAAGGAATTGAAAGAGCATGTGCAAAAGGTGAGAGGCATGTTCGTTTGAAAATTCCCTACTAGCAAAGAACAGAAAGTTCTCTTAAACAAAGCTTCATCATAAAATTACAATTGCATTAAAAGTGAGAAAAGGCAGCTTTTCAGACATATAAAGCATAAAGTTGCTTTGATTATATTTAGTTCATCTTGAACAAAATCAGAACAAATAATGCTTTTTTAATTAATTTTTTTTAAACTAGCTCCACTTCTTTCTTCAAACAAACAAACCAACAAATAAAAGGAAAAAAACCCATAAGCTTGTTGTTTGTTACATCTGGACTTGGTCTAACCATTTCATTAATTCTGGTGATGCAGAAACTTTAGTAATATTGTCATGAAAATCATAAAGACAAAATTAGCATAAAATATAGTGAAATAAATTTGAAAATCAAAGTACGTTACATTTGAAATAATTAAGGAAAAAAACTAATGAAACTTAAGCATAGTACACAGTGCTTCGTCTACTGTTCTAAACACCAAACAAAAGTATCCTTTCATATAACATAAAAAAGATCCACCTTTTTGTTCACCTTTTTAAAATTCAGTTGCTTATAAATAAAAACTACCTAATATAGAATCATATATCCAAATCCTTACTCAATAATATTCCATATCTAGTCAATACGTGTTTAGATTTGGAATATGGAATATTCCAAATATGGAATTTTTAAAGCCTAGAGACATATTTACTATTGGCAACCATTTTTTTCAGTTGAGAAAACACGAATTCATTCCACTTTTCTGTCATTTAAAATTGTTCCAAAAATTCAAGGCTGTTGCCAGCCACCAGCTTTTGCAAATCCCCTTATTATAAATAAGCAAAGAATAACTTGACTGGAATGAAATCATAATAGGAAAGTTCCTATGTATTTTCAAAACAGAAAAATGTCCCTATGCTTAGTCATTATAGGTCTTTACTACCAAAACTGTTGTATTTTGAAAAAATAGTTGCCTATAAAAATTATCCTCACAGTTTCCAGTATAACTAGAAAACAGCATTTGTGCTGAAGATTGTATGATAAAGTTTGTGAGGTCTGGCTGAAGGAATATGGGAGTTGTGCGTCAAGATATTCTCTGGGGATGAAATGAGCTGTAGTTAAATATGTCTGAAAGATAACAGATTGAGAAAAGGGTAATACTTGAAGAGACTGGTTAAGAAAGTTAATAGAATAAACCAGAGGTCTCCAAACTTGGCAAATTTAAGACTTGTGGACTTCAACTCCCAGAATTCTTCAGCCAGCATAGCTTAGTTGAAGTCCACAAGTCTTAAAGTTGCCAAGTTTGGGGACCCCTGGAATAACCCAACACAACTGCAATGGAATCTCATTTTTACCTATTATATGTTGAAGAAATGTATGGAAGGTATAAGCCATATATCTGTGATGGCATTTTTGTAGATGAGCTCAAGGATTAAAGATACTACAAGATTACTGGCATGAGATGATAAAGAAGTCCAAAATATTATCAGAATGTCAGTTATGAGGAGAAGCACTTTGGAGTGAGTATTTGAAGAATATCGGTGGAATAATTACATCTTGTAGGAGGCAACTTAACTCCTCAAAGTCAATGGGATAAGAACCTCGCACTGCTTTCAAAGTGGTGCTCCATCTATGGGAGGAAGTGCCCCAATTTGTCTTTTGATTTCAAAATATGTCCTTGAGTCAAAAAAGTTGCTCCTCATTTTAATTAAACAAGTTAAAAGCAGTGGTGGGATTCAATTTTATTTACTACCAGTTCTGTGGGCGTGGCTTGGTGGGCATGGCAGGGGAAGGATACTGTAAAATCTCCAGTCAGATGTGGTATTTGCCGGTTTTCTAAACTACTCAAAATTTCCACTACTGGTTCTCCAGAACTGGTCAGAACCTGCTGAATACCACCACTGGTTAAAAGTTTTTTAAATTAAAGGATTGCGGATTTGAACAACTTAATACAATTTAGGGTTTTGGAATTTAAAAAAAAAGAATGATTTTAGTAATGCTTAGAAATTTATGTTTAGTATAAAATGTGCTTTTACTTACTTATTTATTTATTTGATGCCACTGTATTATCATTTTATTCTGTTACTTCCATAGTGCTTCATATGTGTGCTGCTTGTATGTTAAATATAGTTATAGTTTTTGTTACTACTTTGTCTCCTAGAGTTTCTTACAATCTTTGATGCTCTGAAATATACTGAGGATAAACAATAGGTTTTTTTTTCTTTTTAGAGATGATATGTTTGGATTGTAACTATTTCCAAATTCTTTATATTATTCTTGCTTGGAGTAGACATGGCTTGATATGTAGACAGTATGTAAATTCTGAGTCTCATATCCAAATTACTATTTTTCTTTCCGAAGGTTCAGACCTCCAAAATTAGTTATGCATCAATCAGCCCCACTAAACTATCATTTTTTCCTCTTTTAAATGTAAAACAAAATATTGAAGGGTTAGTACAAAAACACAAGCAGGCAAAGCAGTTAATCACAAGACCTGGCAATGGCTAAGAGCAGGAAAATTGAAGAAAGAGATGGAACAATTAATTCCGGTTGCACAAACCAAGTCTTAAGAACAAATGCATACCAAGCGAGAACTGAAAAGACAGCAATGTACAGCAAATGCCGTCTCTGCAAAAAAAAGCTGCTGAAACATGAGCTGCTGCAAGAAAATTGCAGACTAACTACAAACAACAGCATGACAAAGTAGCAGCAATTGTGCATTGGAAGATTTGCAAGACATATGACCTTCCTGCAAGCAACAGCTGGTGAGACCACAAAATAGACAAAGTAATAGAAAATGAAGAAGTTAAACAGTCAAGCATCTGACACACAACACCCCAGACAATTTGTTGACAAAAGAAAGACAAAAATCTCTGGATAGTGGACATTGCAATACCTGCAGACAGCAAAATACAACACAAAGAACCGGGTGGGAAAAATCACAAAATATAACGGACTTAGTTAAACCCAAGTGGTATATATTTAACTGCAGATAATCTATGCTGAAATTTCTTTTCAGCTAATAAGATAAAAGCAGATAAATCTACACTTGAGTGCAAAGTATAAGAAAATCTGAAAGTGCTAACCTTGGCATGAATCCATATGCTTATTTATTGGGATCTTGCTTCTCAGAATACAATATTGGTAAATTGTCTTATAGTTAATGAACTGCAGCTGGAGCCACTCATCATGCTAGACCAAAAGGAAATAACACACGATTTGGTTGGTGCTAGTTATAGTTCTCTTATTTAAGATGCAATTTCTTCTATTCATTTATTAGAAGAAGCCATAAAAAAGATCTATATAATTTTTTTTCTAAATGACTTCCTAGCAGTTATTTTTGGCCTCATCTCCACCATGTTGGATGGGGAAATGGTGTGATCACATCTGGAGAGCCTTTGGCCTAGTAAAGCTGAATTTCAGTTGATTTGGAGAAATAATTTTATCTAGATAATTAAGAAAAATAACAGGAAAGAGATGGTATGATGTGCAGAGTACTGTCAGTATTTCAAAAGTATTATCTTAATATACCGTATTTGCCGGCGTATAAGACGACTGGGCGTATAAGGCGACCCCCAACATTTCCACTCAAAATATAGAGTTTGTTATATACTCGCCGTATAAGACTACCCCTCTTCCACACACCTTCCACTTTTGCACTTTTTTTTTTTTTTGACGCACTTTTCTGCTTTGGACAATTTTGAAATGAGCTAATCCAATTTTGAACCAAGAATATGCAAATAGCTATGGAGTTTAGAAATGAGTTTTAAAATATTTTTCATTGCTTACCATTAAGCGTAAAATATGTTGTAAATAAAATGAGAACACAGGAAACGTTCTCTTCTCAATACAGCTGATCTCTCTCTCTCTCTCTCTCTCTCTCTCTCTCTCTCTCTCTCTCACACACACACACACACACACACACACCAAAAACCCGGACACTGAAAAGGCTGCCAAGGAACAGTATATTCAATGCCTTCTCTTTAATCAAGAAACAAGGAATTCCTTAGAATCTTTTTTTTTCCCCAAGTGGCCCTCTTAAAAAAAAAAATGGAGGTAACACTTTCATTCAAAAGTCTTCCAGTATCTGGAGTCGCTCAGACATATTGAAGTGAGGCAGGAGAGTAAGTGAAATTTGAAATGATCCAGCTACCGTTTTCTTCCCTCCCGCCCGAAGGCCATTATCTCCACGTCAAAACGAACGAGGGGAGGCAAAGAAGCCAAACACGCTAAAAGGATCTCTTTATTTTCCTACACAAGGTCACACCTACTTTTCCGCATTCAAAGGACAACCTCTCCTCACCACACACACACACACACACACCCCAATACCCGCAAACAATGTTTTGGGCATTAATCACCATTGCTACATTAACCTGGTAAATTTATACCCTGCCTCCCCCAGTGTTGCTTTGACTGCAGGATTTCACACAGCGGGCGCTCGCTCGCTCTCTTCTCCGCTCTCCCACCGTTCGCACATGTTGGAAGCACCGTAAAACCTGATAACCCACCCGGGGCTCCCCATCCTTAACCTACAGCCGCCCGCATGCAAAACCTGCGTGCAAAAAGAAAAAGAAAAGTACGCCGCACGTGAGGATCTTGAATCCTCTCCTCCCCACGCCGCTAAGGAAGGAAGAGGGGGAAAGGTTGCGCAGCGCGTGGCGAGTGACACCCGCCACACACACACACACACACACACCGCTCCCCCAGCCTCCCTCCCGGCTGCAACTCAAGCTCGAAGTGGGAGTCGGAGTCCTCCCGGCGTATAAGGCGACCCCCACATGGAGGCATGTTTTTCAGGGCAAAAAAGTCATCTTATATGCCGGCAAATACGGTATATTTCAGGAGAAACTGCCGTGAAAATGTGGTAGGGTTTTTTGAATGCATTTTAAAAATTCTTTGAAGTTTTGATGATTACTTGAAAATTAACTTGCCTTTGGTATACGATTTCTCTGAGATTCTGCATGCCTCCTTGCAATTTCAACACTGGATATTTTAAATACAGTATTATTATAACCACTGCTGAAGGGAAGACCAGAACTGTTTAGAAAGGCTTCTACATTCCAGGCAGTGCATCCATGGGGACAGGGTCAAAACAGGCAAGATGGCAGAAGCGGTGCTGCAACCCAAGGCCAGATTATTTTTTGTACGTGCATTATACAAAAGGGAGAGTGCTCGGATCACAATACCATTTCTGCCATCTTGCCTGCCATCTTGTTTTGACCCCCTTCCCCACTGAGAGTATCACTGTTCAAATGGTCAGATTTGAGAAATCTATCCAATTTCTCTGCCCATATACTTTTGGGAGCACTTTTGAGAGCTCCGAATCCTTTGCTGACAATGAATAGGTCCTCATATCTAATCCTCCCATTTCAGTACTGAGGACTGCTTAAATAAAAAAAACACCCCCAAACTCAATATCTACTATAAATTTTGTGGTCACATAGAAAAAAGGACAAAGTGAGAGGTCGCATCGAATTTTATTACTTTTGAAGTACTATAAAATTCACCTCTGTTTCCATCATTCCAATGGGAGAGTTATTAGAAGCCATTTGGCAGACAATGGACTGATAATTAGTTGTACAATTCCTTTTTCAGTCACTGTGAGAGATTGCAACAATATTGATGGTGGAGTGAATTAAGCCTCTGGCTGGGTGGACAATTGTAATGATTTAAGAATTTGTGGTTTCAAGGTTTTCTAAAGGCTAAAAATATTAAGACATTCAATATTGAACTTGTTTCTATCTTCCCTCTCCATCAGCTTAAGGTAGCAAATAAAATTATTTTTAAAATGACTTCAAATTGAATTTAAAAAACTAAAACGTTCTGGCATATTAATAATAATATAACTGGAATACTATCCACTTTCCAAATGCCTGGCACTTAGCAAACACATTGTTTCTTGTTAAATTACAGGTAATCCTCAATTTATGACCATAATTCTGACTGGAATTTCAGTTACTATGTCATGCAGTCATTAAGCAACCCATCATGTGACTGGACCTGATTTTATTACCATTTTTGTTCCAGTCTTTAAGTAAATTTGGCTTCCCCCATTGACTTTGCTTGCCAGAAGCTGGCTGGGAAGCTCATGAATCATGATCATAGATCCAAAGGATGCTTCCACTGGTTGTAAATGCTGGCCAATTGTCAAGCATCCACATTGTGATCTCATTACCATGGGGATAGTACAAATGTTGTAACTTTGAAGACAGGTTGTAAGTCACTTTTTTTAATGCTATCATAAACCTGAGCTGTCGTTAAATGAATGGTCATAAATTGAGGAATACATGTATTGAACTCAGTACTAAAGAGGAATATTTTTGTTATACTGTATTTAAAAAAAGATATTAAGAAAGAAGAATGGCAGGGGAGATACCTTGATCACGAAAGTATTATTTTTAATGGGTGGCCGCTAAATTGTTCATGAAGTCTTCATATGTGTAGGGGAAAAAGTTCCTGTCTATAAAAATATAACAGATGCAATGAAAGGAATGTTATATTTTCAGATATGTCTATGATGGTTTGCTTCTCCTGCTCATAATCTCACCTCGATGCTTTATTTGAAATTCTTTCTGATTTTCAAATAGGAAAGTATTTTTACCTCAAGACTGATAAAGCAAGAAGTTCAAATAATCTTCCTTTCCTTTTTACATCAGGGCAGCAATTCCACCTAGGAGTACATGAATCTGTCAGTTTCACTATCTATACATTAACTTTTTTTTTCTTTTAAGAATCTCAATTACTTTTCTTCTCCTATTATAAAGATGTTTTGTAAAATAAATAAAACAAAAATCACTCATCTTCACCAAACAAATTTGATAGGTCTAATGATTTCTAGATGGAAGAGTCAGTGTGATATTACACTTAGACTTGAAGAATTTGGGACTGAGGAATATTTATCAAAATGTGCATTAAATCTTGAATAGATATAATAACCCCAATTTAAACTACTTTTCCAAAGAATCCATTCTAAAAATCTGTTTGAAAAACAGACAACAAAAATGTTTCTGGAAAGTTGTCACTTGCACAAAGCCCACTGTTGCCTCAAAGTGAAATCTCTTTTGCCAGTCACTGACACATTTGAATAGTATAAGATTCCAGTTTCCTTCAATAGTTCCTGGGTCTTGTTGGAAGTAATTCTACAAGTTGGATAGAATATTCCAGAAGCCTGCTGATCTGTGGATAGTCTTTGACAACCATTAGCTATGCAAATGAGCTAAGTGTGCAGCATGTCCTTTGCATGCTTGCCTGTGTATATAATAAATTGCCCTGCTCATTTTTTGTGAGTGAGCATTAGTGCCTTCAGCCCCATCCTCATTTGATTCATGTCTTGAATGGTACTGCAGTCTTTCAGCGATATGCTTGGAATGAAAGTTAATAATTCATTGAAGTAATGAATTGAATACCGATTGCTAATTGTGCCATAGTCCTTTTACTGTAAAATAAGTCACTTCTGCTATTTTTCTCTCCCTTCCCTCATTTCTAGTTTTGTTTGATTTGTTTGATTAAGAGGAATGTCTTACTCAATTTAGATATATGCATTAAGGAATACAGGCAGTCCTCAACTTGCGACTACAATTGAGCCCAAAATTTCTGTGACTAAGTGAGATATTTGTTAAGTACATTTTGCTCCATTTCAAGACATTTCTTGCCACAGTTGTTAAGTGGATCACTACAGTTGTTAACATTAGTACCACGGTTGTTATGTGAATCTGGCTTTCCATTGACTTTGCTTGTTAGAAGGTCACAAAAGATGATCACATGACCCCGGGACAATGCAACCATCATAAATGTGAACCAGTTGCCAAGTGCCTGAATTCTGGCTATTATGACCATGGGAATGCTGCAACAGTCATAACTGTGAAAATGGTCATAAGTTCCTTTTATCAGTGCTGTTGTAACTTTGACATTCTTTGGAGGAACAATAGCTCGCATATATAAAAATGGTTATTCTACTCCCAAAGAATTTAGGAACATATATTTGCTTTCTTCACACTGATTAACTTGGTAGGTACATTTTTCCACTGATGGCAGAAATAAGAATATATTTGATATGCACAAGTTGATTAAATATTTAAAATACTAATTTTGTAATGACAAAACAAAAAAGAGTTTTTTTGTACTATCAAAATATATCTACTTTTGTTTTGTTTTTCTTTGTTCTTCTAAATATACTTTTTAAATTTCCTTCACTGTTAATAGCTTATGAATTTTTTGTTTATGGATATGATCAATGTTCTCTCTATATATAGAGGAACAGATCTAGGCACAAAAGCAAAGATATGGATGTAAAGCAGGAATGGGTTTTTCTTCCAAGAATAAGCATTCTGTTTATACCAGTTTAACTTGCATAGAATTTATCACTAGACACTTGTGCAAAAATGCTTCTTTATTCAGATATAAATTCAGATACATGAGCAAAAACTTTAGTATGAATAGAGTTCCTTCACACAAATGTGCATCACAATAAATTATTATTATAATTTACCTGCAGATATCTTCCCAAGAAGGCTGGAGGTATATATGTTTTCCCATTCCTTATCTCCATAAGATAGAATAAGTCCAAAAGATATTAACCAGCCAAAGGTTTCCCACTGAGGTTCATAATGAATGAGATTTTGAATTTGATTCTGTCCAGTTTGAATTCACAATATAAGCCATAATGTTGCAGTGGTATTTTTGTGCCTGTTATTCCTAATGCAGCTAGTGATTTGTGTCAAGAAACTTGTTTCTGTATGCAGATCTCATCCTTGAGATTGGGGCTATGCTATCTTTGAAGCAGGCTGCGAAGGATTTAACTTATCCATCAATTGATTGTACTGTCAGTAGCACATACGATTATTCAATATATAGCATCTGTTACTGGTGTCATTGTTGATGTATTACCTTACCAGCGCTCTCTTTGAAATGTAAAATGTTCGCATGTTATCTTTCTAAAGGATTCATTTATTTTTAAGCTATTAAAAGCAGACTTGTAATGCAAGGCTTATTGTTCTAGCTGGGTTCTGCATATTATTGCACAACAGAGAGAATAAACATCTTAAGCTTAAATGGAAAAACACATCAAATATGAAAATCCAAAGATAATGGTACAAGGGATGTATGAGTGCAGAACTGTTTCTCCATTCTGTCCTTACTTTGTAACTATATTCTCCCATAATATAGTATATGAATGTTTAATAAGGGCCAACTGGTGGGCATAATTGAATCTCCACTATGCATTTTATTCTCACTAGGTGGCACTGTAATATCAAGTATCTATTGCTGTCCAGTTTTACACAGTTTTTTTTCGAGCTTGTTTGTTCCTAAGAGCTCCTTTTTCTTTCTACCTCTCAATACTTCTTCTATTAGTTAAATGCTTGAAAAAATATTTTATGGCTTTGAAGGAGATGGACATGACAGCACACTCTATTGTTCTTTATATGATATGTGCAACTAACAGGAAAGGAGATCAAACAATGAGCATTTGAAAAGAGATGGAAAGACAGAATTGACCCTCTTCCAGTAAATGTCATGGACAGCTCACCAGCTCCAGTGGAATATAGGTGAGAATAAAAAGCCAGGAGGAGAATCAAAAGGAAATTTAATCCACTAGGGATTCGTTTAGCCTACAGTCTGATAATATGGGGGGATGTTTCTAACAAGAGAAAATATAAAGAGTTAATGCACCCATTGGCTATGTCTGTGCTTCAGAGGATTTTAGTATTAGATACAGCTTGCTGGATCATCATACATATAATTAATATGAACAGGTAAAATGATTGCAACAGTTGGGCATGTCAATTTTTTCAACTTTCAATTTCAAAACATTGGGGTGCTCAAACGTTGTGACATGACTTGGGGATTGTGAAGATATTTTGGTTACTTTAATATAATTTAGATGTGCTTGGTAAATAATTACATAAATATTGCAATGTTTCTGGACAGCAATTCCCCATCAAACAATTCAGACCAGCAATTCCTTAGTACTATCAAAGAAGAACATTTTCTGGGTGCAGTGAGCTGGGTAGAAGATATCTTTATCATTTCACTCCAGAGAAAGGCTCAAAAACAGGAAAACCTACTCAAGTGATTGCAGATAATCTGGTGTATTTCATGAAGAAGACAGGCATTGGCAAAAGCTTGAAGGCCATTGGAGGACTTTCTACAAATGTTAATACTGACTGTGAAGGTGGTGCCATGCACTGGGTAGAGGTGAAGCCAGAGCATCCAGTCTGCTGGAACTGATTGACTGGTCTGAAGGTGTATATGAGCACCTTTGACATGCAAACTGACTACAGTGGAAATAAAAAAGTTCATTGACGAACCAATGCAAGTACCACAGTGGCCCTGTCATGTCCAATCAATAGAGAGATGTGTGAAACAGTCACAGAGGAAGCAAGCAGAGAGTATACACATGAGAAATTTGAAGGTTATATCAAGTTGGTCACTGATGTCAAAGAATGAATCAAAACAAGACTTGATGAAACTTGCTTAAACATTTTTGTAACTCAGATAATTACTTTCTGATGTTAGTTTATGATTGCCTGGATTATTTTTTGCTCAGCTAAATAAGATTCATGCAGAAAAAAGTTTAATTTTTGCAGCACAAGGTGTACTTTTGAGAAGATAAAGTTAACGGTTATGATCAGATGGGAATTTACCATACCAAGCAATTGCCAAAACAAGAGCAGATTTGAATTCTTGGTGTAAAAACACATATTTTTAGAACCCTTCACTGAAAAAAATGGCAAAAAATAGTTTTCACCTCATTAAATGACATGCCCACTGCAATAGGAACTAGTTACTTTCCAGTAGCTGATCAATTCAAGTATTATATTCTAAAGTTGAAAAAGAAATTCACTTGCATTTTACCTAACAGCTGTAATTCAATTTCAGGAAAGAAAGTTTGCTTTCAAAATAGTGCATATTATAACATTGATGATATTGTTGAGGAATTTTGTGTGTTATATTTATTTTGATTTTCTTGAATATTGTAGGGATCCATCTAGAATGATCATGCATATGTTGGGTGGCCATATATGTTTCCTAAATAAATTTTAATATGTTCTTATGAGGTAGACAAGATATGTGGGTGAATGTTCAGGACAATTGTTGTGGTTGTTGTACCGCAGCCTCTCTGGTTTTCTATATCTCTTAGATGTCCATTCAATTCTAAGGCAAAAAATAAAATTTTTCCTCCACAGTTATTGTCTACGTTGAGAATAAATCACATTCTAAGAAATTATAAAATATCTTTCCTCTGGAGAAATATTCTATTCAATTTCACTACTCAAATTTCCAAGTCTAAACTTCTTCAAATCCACAAAATACTTTAAGTATTCATTATGTCTAGGTGACAATTTTTCTCTTGTTCATTCCTACTCTGACTTCTGGGGAGACAGTACCACTCCATACCATTTTCTCATCATGACTAAAGTGGTCAGCATTTAAATTCATGCTTCATTATACATCAGAACTCTAAATTACTCTCTCCTTTTTGAAACTATTGAGTTTACATAGTAGTGATTATAGCTTCTTATAGCTTTGGCCACAATGGCTAAGCATTCTGACAAATGCCCAGAAAGATATTTTAAAAATGTAGTGTTGGAAGAAAACTGACTTCTTGCTTCACACATCAGGTGATGACCTTAACTACCATAGGCAATGTTTATGTATTTGCATATTCAAACATCTTCATCAAGAAGGAAGACTAACTCTGTCTTACATATTGGCAAAAAAAATCAGAAAATAAAATACAAGCTGAATAGTCAAGAACTTGTTGATGACCCAAGCTCTGTAAAGGACCTTGGAATACTCATCTCTAATGATCTAAGTGCTAGAACCCACTGCAACTACATAGCCAAAAAGGCATTAAGAGTTGTTAACCTAATCCTACGTAGCTTTTCTCTGGTAATATCACACTACTAACCAGAGCATACAAAACATTTGCTAGACCAATACTCGAATACAGTTCATCAGTCTGGAACCCTCATTACGTATCTGATATTAGCACAATTGAGAAAGTCCAGAAATATTTCACAAGGAGAGTTCTCCACTCTTCTACTCGTTGTAGAATACCTTATGCCACCAGACTTGAAATTCTAGAACTAGAAAACCTTGAATTACGCCGTCTTCGGTCTGACTTAAGCATGGTATATAAAATCATACATTGCAATGTCCTACCTGTCAATGAATACTTCAGCTTCAACCATAACAACACAAGAGCACACAATAGATACAAACTCAAAGTAAACCACACCAAACTTGATTGCAGGAAATACGACTTCAGCAACAGAGTGGTCAACGTCTGGAATACTCTACCCGACTCTGTAGTCTCTTCCCCAAACCCCAAAAACTTTAACCTTAGACTGTCTACTATTGACCTCACCCCCTTCCTAAGAGGTCTGTAGGGGGCGTGCATAAGCGCACCAACATGCCTACCATCCCTGTCCTATTGTTTCTCTTATTCTTCTTTTATTTTTCTTATATGTACCCATTTCATGTGTTCACAACTATGTATACACTTATACTTATTATCTTGTAAACAATTGGCAAATCAAATAAATAAATAAATAAATAAATAAATAAATAAATCTTCATCAAGAAGGAAGACTAACTCTAGAAGAAAAGAGCAAACAATGAATGCAGGGAGCTCAAGCTGGCTGACAAGTTTTATTCTTTCCTCCATGATCAAGCTTGTATAATATCAACCAAACTGCTTAAAATCTAGATTTTAAGCAGTTTAGCTGATATTATACAAGCTTGAAAATTAAAATTTGCATACTAATTTAAAAAAAATCTATTGGCCTAAAATATTTACTTGATATGAATCTTAAATGCTTTTTGCTACATGTATACCTAAACTTTGGGTTTCTGTACTATTTCAGAATACTTTGATTACTAGTATTGGGTAGGTAGTCTGCATGTCTTGTTGGGCATACTTCTGCACCTTATATAAAAATTATATTTTCTGCCTCAATTGTACTCAATTTATCATGCCCAGATTCTTTCATCCCTTAGAGCAGCACTCACATGGCACACTGATTTTATTGAAATCCTCTGGATATTGTCATTAATTAAAAAATCCGAATAGGTGAACGAACACAACTGGCAAAGGCTAAATTAAAGATCAGCAAGATAAGTGACACAAAGAATAATATCAATTCGGTACTAAATCACGCACAGAAAATTGTTTGAATAAGCCATTAGAAAAGCCTATGAAAAAGGACGCAGCTGTTGTTTTTCAGCACTCTTGAAATGAGGGCTTGTTACTAGTTATGCAGCAGTGGGAATGGACAGTGAAGCTTTTGCTCTTTTGCCTTTCTGCAAATTGGCAGAGCACATACCAATTTTTCTTTTCAAAGGTCTACTTACCTTTCTCAGAAAGAACAGTTCATAATTTCTCCCTGCAATAGGTTTATCTTGCTAAACCAGACCGTTTGTCAACCGAAGCAATATGAAAAAGTGTAAGTCATAAATTTCTGAACACCTTTGCAAACAGCTCTTCCTCATGTTATTCCAAACTATTTTCTGAGCTGCAACATTTGAGTGACTCTAGACAGGCCAGCCATGCAGGCTTCTTGAAAAACCTAAGATGACTCTTTCCCGATCCCATCTATTAGGAATTGAAAACAGATCAAAATTCACATCCTTAGCATTTTCTGATGGAAAAGCTTATATTATTTACAAGATCTTGTATTTTTATTCTTTAAAAAAACACTTGACAGAAAAATCCATAAAAGTGCAAATTCTTACGATTACTTTTCAATCTATATGTTAATTCAAAAACAGCAGTTAGAATTATTTGATTAACACATACACTAAATGTTAATATTGGTATTGTCTGGTAATGGCAACTGATACAGTATCTTAATACCAAAGACCTGTGCCAAGGCTATTTATTTACAAAAAACAAATGTTAATGTTAAAAAGAGTATAATGCCATTACTATTTATTGTGTCCTGCAATACATGTTACAAGGAGAATGTCAATTCTCTAAATTCAGCTCAATTGTGTAGAGGTTAATACACAATTTTAAAAAAACTATGATATCTCTAGCCATAAAAGTACACACAGTATATTTTGCTATGTAAATAAAGGATAAAACTGATGGATTGCAATGTAAATATATGGAGATGTATGAAACACTTGTAATGTTATAGGCAATACCAATCAATCTCTATAGATACCAGTCAAAAACCATTGCATGGGTTTTGACTGATATTAATTATTCAGGCAACATCTTAGTATTTGGTCAACTTTTTTGGTTGATAGTTGACTTTGTAGCTCAGCTCACAAGTTTTTATTTTAAAATACTCATTGGTATGGAACCAGGATAGAAACTACTTCTTATACAAATATAAATATTGTGAGAATCTTCATTAATTTTGAAGACTTTTATTCTAGACTGTCTAAGAAAAGCAGATCACTATAAGAAGTATAATGTACCACAATAAACATTTCAGAGTTCACATTGATATGGTTTGTTCTTTCATTATTTGGGGGACAAATGCCATAATTTGCTTAGTGCTTCAACCCAAAGTGGACACAGATGTGAGTCAGATTAACAGTGCCATTCTGTACCAGTCAGAAGCAAGGTTTGTTAACATTAATCTGTCTTATTTCTTGGTGTTGAATCTACACAAATAACATTCAGGGCTTGGGGCAGACATTCTCAAAATTTCTTCTCATATCACTAATAGAAAGTCATACTGTTTTGGATTCCTTTACAGACTCAGATAATCTTCAATGATAATGATGATTAGTTTTTTTTTTACCTTGCCTTTTATCTTTCCTTTCTCTCTTTCTTTCTCTCTCGAAAAGTGATGAACCTAATATTTTTTCCTCCTTCAATTTTTCCCTCAACAACTGTGTGAATAGGTTGGACTGAGAGACTGACTGGCCAAAAGGCACTCAGCTGGCTTTCATGTGTGAGGGAGGCCTAGAATACATCCAGCTATGCAATCACCCATGCTTGAAAATTACCTTCTCAGTACCTGGGGGGGAAAAAGGCAGCTCTTAATATCTTTCCAGAAAGTTAAGAGGATTTGTTAGATCTCAAAAGGATGCCCAGCAGGTAAAACAGTCTCCTGAACGAGGTAAACCTGGTCTCAAATTATTTTGCTGTGATTGTTTTTTTCTTATGATTTTTTTGCAAAGCTATAGATTTTTAAATGCTTTTAAAAATCAGTTAAAATACAATTGAAACTCAAAAGATAATTCCATTAATTTCCTTTCTAGAAAATATTATTGTATGATCACTTGCATAAAGTATTTCTCTACTATTTTTCAGTAGATATTTTAAGTTCATTAATATAAAATATCTATTTCTGTGGAAAGAGCAAATCCTTTGTTTTTCATCACCTAATTATTTTTTGTGATGCACCAATCTACAGTTTGTGATATCACAATTCATCATAAAGGAAGGAATATATATATATATATATATATATATATATATATAATATATATATATATATATATATATATATATATATATATATATATATATATATATATATATATATATATATATATATATATATATGTATGTATGTATGTATGTATGTATGTATGTATGTATGAATGTATGAATGTATGTATGTATGTATGTATGTATGTAAAATTAACTTTGTTGAATGATGATGGTATTTTCCCATCGTCATTATAGCTGTGCTTTTAAAGTTGTAGCAATGTTTTGGCAGAATATCATCTGCCATTATCAGGCTTCTGTATTGATACAGAATACAGAATGGCAGATGATGATGGCAGATCATTCTGCCAAAACGTTGCTACAACTTTAAAAGCACAACTATAATGATGTGGGAAAATACCCGAACAAAGCTGAATACCATACATATAAATACCTGCAAAAACTTCAGAAAACATATATACACTTCCTCACTAGTCCAACACATGAAAGCCACAGGTCATAGCATCAACTTCAATGCCACTAAAACCCTAGCCACTATAGAAAACCCAGCCACAGAATTATCAGAGAAGCCATAGAGATTGAAAAAAGACCTGAAAGCATGAATAGAAGAGATGATTCCACCAGACTGTCAATTATTTGGAAGCCTGCACTCACAAACAAAAAAATCTCCACACCACAAGCCAGGCAAACACCTGGGCAAAAACAGATCCTCCCTGATACCTCCAGCTCAAGCACACCCCAACCAGGCACCCAGATGAAACCTAGCTTCCTAGCAAATGATAGCCGTCCATTTACTCGGAGCCAAGCTGCACTAAAAGTCTCCAATACAGGAACACAATGTTGCCAGCCAATCAAGACACAAAAAAAGCCACAAAACAGACAGAAGATATTAGAAACACCAGCAAGCAGAACGCAGCAAACTCCAAGACCAATAAACACAGACCAAGGCTCCCAACCAATCAGGATGAAGAAAAAACCATTCTGGCACAGCAGTAGGCTAGCCCCAAATTTAAAACTGAAACAACTGTAAAAGTCTGACTCACAGATGAACACTATACAGAAGCCCGATGATGGCAGATGAGATTCTGCCGAAACTTTGCTACAACTTTAAAAGCACAACTATAATGACGTGGGAAAATACCTGAACAAAGCTGAATACCATCTATGTGTGTGTGTGTGTGTGTGTGTGTGTGTGTGTGTATATATATATATATATATATATATATATATATATATATATATATATATATATATATATATATACTTCTGCTATGAGGAAGACAGCAGGTGCGAGTTGATAAGGAAGGAGAAAGCTGTTGTTTAAGCATAAACAATTTGGTAACTGCTAAAGCAGCTGTAATGAGAAGATAAATGCAGGGAGTGCTTAATTCCATTGCTAGAATATCTTTAAGGTGATTTTCAAAATCACCAAGGCAAAATCATCCAGTGAGAGTAAAGATGGAGGTGTTTCTCTTTGAACTAGAAAAAAACTGAGCCATAGGCATGACCAAATCATTGGGATATAATTTTACATCTCAGTGATTGCAACAGGAGAAGATTAAAAATATATTAATTGAATTAAATGACTCATAAATGCTTCAAAAACCCACTTTATTCATTGGGAACTATTTCCAAGAAGTACATTTTAGAATATCAATTTAAGGCTTTCATTCTGTATATATTTCCATGGCAAGTAATTTCCATTAAGCTCTTGAATTTACTCTTAAATAAACACATCAAGGGCCAGATTATTCAACTGATATGTTCTGCTAAAATTCCAGTTCTTCATTGTTCAAATGATGGAAATATTTAAGTGACCTGTATGGAACTTTAGAAATGAGCTGACAAAGTAGCACAATGATAAGTGTGTTAATGTCTGTTCAGAACTGAATTTGGAAATTTTCTTTTCTTGTATGACACAGTGTGGATGTTCTCAAAGCAACTTTTTTTCTCTGAGGATCTTCAGCCCAATAGACAGACGAACAAAAGCTGCCACCGAAGAGACTGAATTGCACTCCTGTTTCCATCTTTCTCTTCCACCTTTTGAAATATAAAATTAAGCCTTGCAAATGATAAGACTTGCATGTTGGCAATTTAAATGCCTTCTTATTTTTTAAATTAGAAGCTGAACATGATGGAATATTTTCAGGCTCTTTTTGAAGTTGCGTCTTCCCTCCTCATTTTTAAAGTCCTTCATTACAAGGGTGACTGAATAAATAAAATAAAATGAGAGTGTATTTTAAGGAGAGATGAGGAGATATGGAAAAATATATGTAATTCATTCATCAGTCAGACATGAAACTCATCAGTTAAGGCACCTGCCAAGAGTGTAACTCACGAACAGAAAAATCAAACCACGTCTGAATAGCGTTAAAAGGCAAGTATATGTCAAAATGGCATCAATTCAGAGAGAACATGAATTCATTATCAAATAAAACATTCTCCCTACCCATAGTCCAAGAGACTTGGCTGTGAATTTGATGTTCATCTATTCAAATAATATTTCTGCATGAAGCTACTAGCTGGTTTAAAATCATTAGCCTTCTTTCACTTCAACCGTAATATGGACATAGTAATATTAATATGCCTTGCAAGGTTCTTGTTGAAAGTGCTGTAGACTACTTGACAATGTCATGCTGATATTTATTTATTTATTTATATTCCACATTCCTTAATTGCCAACTTAAGATAAAATATTTAAATGCTATGAGTTACTGATTCCTTGACTAAATAGAAAACAAACAATAGCACTTAGACTTATATACCACTTTGTAGTGCTTTATAGCCCAGCCCTCTCTAAGTTGTTTACAGAGTCAGCATATTGCCCCCAACAATCTGGGTCCTCATTTTACCCACCTCAGAAGGATGGAAGGCTGAGTCAACCTTGAGCCTGGTGGGATTTGATCTGCCAAATTGCAGGCAGCTGGCTGTCAACAGAAGTTGTTTGCAGTACTGCACTTTAACCACTGTGCCACCGAGGCCGAATGCTACAATTTCTTCAGTTCTCTTTGCATAAATGCCAGAACCACAAGTCAGCCAGGCTTGGAAGGTGGGATTGACTGGGTTTTTGTTTTGCAATTAATTGAAATTAACTGGTTTTCTCTAAGACCAGGCATTTGGAAGCCACTTTCTCAGTGTTCACTGCAGTTCAATAACTTCCCTTTATATAGGCTTAGTTTAATGTATCTTTTTGAATAAGAACTATCTTTAAGGTTACTTTCATAGTATCTATGAAAGTACAGAGATGTGTATCATCAGCAAACAAAACACAAAGTCATCTGGAAATATACAGTATGTTTTTCTTAGCTTAGCCATCCTTTGATTTTGGAAATGGACAATAAGAGTAACAATATGATTTCATTTGTCTTGTTGTGACCCAGGAGATAAGTTGGGGTGTATAAAGGTAGGACTGCTTTCTCCTGTGGAACACCTTATAAACACAAAGGGCTCCAATTCTTATGGCATTTTTATGGTAAACATCTGGATATAGGTTAAAAGATAGGACAACTCAGATTCTAGCCTACTTTTAGCCATGAAAGCTCATAGAATCATAAGCCACCATTCTCTCTTAGTCCAATCTATCTCACAAAGTTTTTGTGATGAAAAATAGGAAGAAAAGTCCTATATGTGCTACCTAAAATTTCTAAGTGAATACCAGGATCTAAGATTAAGGAACAAAGAATTAATTCTTGAAGCCCTTTAAAAAATAACAGAAAACTGTGGCACTGGTACTATTGCTATAATTATGCTGTAATACACTTTATTGTATTATTTCTATAATATTTATTATATCATATTTGTACAATTACTACAGCTTTTGAAAGAGTTATTGTGTACATCTTACAATTATAAAAATAAATTTAAAATAATCATAAAAATTGAGTTGTGTGTTGACACAATATATATAAGAAAGTGAACCTTTTTGTTATAACAATTTTATATTTAATAGCACTTTTATATATGAATTTATGAAATATATTTATTAATATTTAAGATTAATCTTAATCCTTATCACCTGTTATGCAATGAGTTGGATGCGTCTTTCCTGGAAATGTGGCATACATTTGATCTCAATGTAGTTGTATAATTGACAACAAAAGTGATTAAAAAACCAATGAGGAAAATGAAAACTATAGCAATGAAAAGCAACAGCCTTTATTTCATTTATTTATTTATATATCAAACTACTTCAGCACCCAGCTCCCTCTTAAAGAAGCTCTGGGCACTGTTAAATCTGCAGGTGACTTCTATCACTGCACCATAGAGATTATTTTAACTTACTGCACCTCTGTATGGTTTGCCAATTGCATAGTGGCAGATAGGAAAGCACTCCAGAGGGTTAATGTCATCATTGCCCAGAAGATCATTGTTTGCCCTCTCCCCTCTTTGGAAGAGCTTTATAGCTCACACTGCCTAAAGAAAATTCAAAACTTTCTCAAAGATCTCTCATCCTGGGCAACCTTTTTTTGAACTATTACCATCTGGCAGATGGTACAGAATAATAAAAATAAGGACAAATAGGCTGAAAAACAGCTTCTCTCCCAGGGCAGTAGCTCTTTTGAATTCTACTGTATAGTGCTGGTGCGATGTTGGGGGTTTTCGGTTCAATGTGTGGAGTGTGAAGGATGTGGTATTTGTGTTTATTTTTATGGTCATGATGTGCACTGAAGATGGTGTTTGATTTCGTTGTACGAAGTGCAATGACAATAAACTAAACTAAACTAAACTAATCATTGTAGAAACTTTTCTTTAAAAAAAGTATCAACCAGTTTTTCTAAGAGACTGATATTTGGTTATCTTCTTTGACTTCTGTGTGTTTTAAGCTCCACATTTCCCCCCTGCCTTAGTGCACCATTCATGTATTAAATTTTACAGTTATTCAATAGAGACAGGTTATGTGGTTCATTCTGACTTCTATGAAGGTTATGTCTGCAATAAATCAGTTGCAGTAAATCAGCTACATTTAGCTTAGTGTAATTTGAGTACTTCCTGTTGCTCAGTGTTATACATCCAAAACCTCTGATTACCTAGCTTCACATAAGAAGACTAATATGTAGTTGTGTAGTTTTTGACTAGGTGTATTGTGCACATTCATCCATGTGATTATGCATGTTTGCAAACTAGGTATACTGGTGAATTTAATCAGAGCATGGTTAAATTCTTAAAACAACAGTTTTGCATGTAGTATTACCATTATAGGAAGTATTATACATTGCATGAAGATTAATTGGGTAACAATGTTTCCTTTGTCAATAAAGGAAAGGTCAAAGATCAAGTGAGAAAAAAACTATATGTTTCCTATTCTTGACCTGAACTTTTTAATAACCGAGGAGGTTTAATATGTATTTATAAGCAAAGAATAATCATAGGAGGATAGAAAACAATCAAACTATCATGCCAATTTCTGGAAGTATTGTTATATTTTGTAAAGTTCTATATAAGATAGAAATTTACAGAAGAAAATTGTAGAAATAAAACAAATAAGGAGAAATAGATTTGAGGCACAATACAAGTGCCCTTTATTGTATCTTCTTTGTTAAAAATCCACAGTTCTTTTTCTGACTTGTTCTAAAATACTTTATGCATGATTTCATGAAAATTTGAAAACCAATACAAATGAATGATAGGAGTCCAAAGACACCGAAAATGCTACCATTTTGTACTCTAAACATATTATTTTACTCATGAATAATTTTGTGAGAGATAATAAGACACAGGTGGAGTTGAGTGAAGAAAATCTATTTCTCCAATATACATAAAAAATAACCTGCCACTTTGAAAAATGATAAATGTGAATTCTGACAGTCAGCTGTCAAAAGAAAAGAGAAATTCTAGATCTTCTTGTGACAGTGATGCCTTTGAATATTTCCAATCCATAAATATTTTAGATTTTTTTAAGCTAAATGAAATAATAACAATTGACTCACTGAACTAATCTATAGCACTTGTTATACAAGTCAGAATTTCTATTCTGATTGTTTCTTCTTTGAAAAATTATGGAAAATCAGATGTAAATGAATATAAATGGACTGTACTGGATGACTAGTACTTTGTTACTTTTACTTTGGCTCAATTAAAAACATCTTGAATAAAATTCTTTCTTATTAAGTAGGTCACTGGCTTTCAAAGGTTGATGTTTGGAAAGCTAGAATACCTGAAGACAAATAAAAACACACTTTCAAAGAGTCAGTTTAGCAGGAGATAAGCAAGGTTAAATTCAAAGACAAGTTCAATCCAAAGTATGCATACAGAAAGCAATAACAGAGTAATTTTATTCAGGTCTTCTTAAAAATAAATCCCATTGAATTCATTAGAATTTATTCCAAAGTAAGTAGATAAGAAATGTTTTTGCCTCTCTTTTGAAGGCTTTAACTTGTTTTAAAAGTGTATATGTATGTACAAATATACTTGTATGTGTTTGTTCATTTATATAGTGCTGCAATCTCACAAAAAGAAGGGAAAACCCACCGATGATAACACCACAAACATTAAAAACTGTAAATAAAAATAAAAAAATAAATGGACAATCATATGTACCATAACAATAAAATCAAAGTAAAAAGTGACAATCACTTTTCAATGTATACTCTCCAGAAAATTTTCAATTTTTAATAAACATCTGAAAGCACCAAGGAAGAGATTAGCCTGAGCACTGTTGGAAAACCATTCTACACTGCCAACATTGGCCCTGATAAGCAGCATTTTCTCCTCTCAGCTCATAGAAATGTGGGTCCATGAAGAGCTTATCCCTCAAAGGTGTAATAAATTGGGCCAATACAGGTTGGAGGAGGTATATGGAATTTTCTGCAACTCCTTCCGTTCATGTTAATTATACAAGAGAAAGTAAGAAATTAAACAAACAAATAAAGAAACAAAAACCATCCTATGTTTATCTTCATAATTTAAAAAAAATTCCCATAGCAATTTTCAGGATAGAATCTTACTGAGAGGTAAGAAAAAAAGTAAGGTAAGAAAGGTATTGACATTTGCCTTTCCTCTTTCTACCAAAACCTAATTGTTTAGCATGATAGCTTAGACTAATTCAGTGTACATCATAAATTTAAAAATATTCTGAGAGATAAGAATAAGCCTACCATATTACTGTGCCATTACTAAGGCTTTCCTACCATATTGCTGTGTAAACAGTTGTTTAATATATCTTGAATTAAAGATCTGCAGTAAGTTACCAGAATATTAAACTATTCAAAAATTCCAGTGCTATCAATACTTCTGAAAAGGCAAGAACCTCAGATTATGAAATTTGTGGGAATGCCTGCAGGCCAGAGATGGTATTCAGCAGGTTCTGATCAGTTCTAGAGAACTGGTAGCAGAAATTCTGAGTACTTCAGAGAACCGGCAAATACCACCTCTGACTGGAGATTTTACAATTTCCTCCCCCTGCCACGCCCACCAAGCCGTGCCCACAGAACCAGTAGTAAACAAATTTGAATCCCGCCACTGCTGCAGGCATACAGTATGTGAAGCTCTTTAGAATTTAGACTGAAGTCTGCAAGTAGTAGACTCTGGGCCCTGTGTTTTGCCTTCGCTGGTGCATATGGAAATTGTTTATAGAATTGATGTTACCAAGCTACAATGCATTTCTTATGCTCTGTTAGTTATTGATAAAGGCTAAGCAAATCAGAAACCTGATTACTTTTATCTGACAGTTTATCCTTTTTTCTAATAATATAATCAACACTTTATTTCTTGAACTTCTGCTTCCTTTTCAGGTAAACATTTATTTATACTAGGAAGGAAAGACAATTTTGGTTGTTTTGATATTTTTTGTATTTAAAATAATGATCTAAATCATTATCTAAGTCTTTTCATTTTTTCCAGAATTTATACATTAACAGAGTTAGTTGCTAAGCTACTTGTACACTTTGAGTCATTCTGATATCTATTAAGCCCTCCCATTAGAGTCAGCTGCAGTGCACTTGACCCAGCTTTAAGTGCCACTGCATTAAATTGATGGGGAGGAAATGTAGCACTGTCGCATCATTTTAAGAGTGAATAGAGAAGCAAGGCTAATTTTCTACCAATAACATACTAACTACCAACATACAATGTTCTCAGTAGTTATCTTAATAGGTGATCTGCTTTTCCTTCAAACTTTGCTCAACTGAGTCCAATTTTAAAGGACTATATGTGTGTCTAAAGCAATAAGATATAAAGCAGTAAGATATCAAAATTCTAGATGTAGAAAACCTAGAACTATGCTGCCTTCGGTCTGATCTAAGTATAGTATATAAAATCATACATTGCAATGTCCTACCTGTCAATGAATACTTCAGCTTCAACCATAACAACACAAGAGCAAACAATAGATACAAACTCAAGATTAACTGCACCAAACTTGATTGCGGGAACTACGACTTCAGCAACAGAGTGGTCAATGTCTGGAATACTCTACCCGATTCTGTGGTTTCTTCCCCAAACCCCAAAAACTTTAACCTTAGATTGTCTACCATTGCCTTCACTCCTTTCCTGTATGGGACGTGCATAAGTGTACCAACGTGCCTACCGTCCCTGTCCTATTGTTTCTTTTATTTGTTATTTTTCTTATATATATCCATGTATTCATAACTATGTTTTTACTTATACCTATTATCTTGTAAGCAATTGACAAAATAAATAAATAACTAACTAAATAAATAAATAAAATATCAGTAATCTGTAGAAAGAAATACGTGAGTTAATCTTTCAGTTGGTTTTAGTATATTTAATATGGCAACAGTTTGAAACTATGATATTTGTGGATGATTAGCCCAGTGCATCAATGTATAATAGATACCAAAAATATACAAAGGGAAGTGGGTTACTCCTAATTCAGGTAGAAATCAGAATGCTTCCATCATTCTTTAATTTTGCAGTAAAGACTCATGTTTCAACATTACTTTTTCTGGCTTTTAATTTTTTCATTTTTCTACTACTTTTTTTGAGAAAAGCTATTAGGAGAAAGCAAGTATTAACATTTATTGATTAGTTCAATATTAAAATAAGAAACGTAGTAGTCAGGAGGAAAAGCAGACAGATCTGCTAAACTAATTGGTTGAACTGATTTAATTCTAGGTAAAATATATAAAACTGATAAAATATACATAAAACAGATTTGATAAAGTATATTAGTTTATCCAAATCAACCAAAGTTTGTAGAGAAACCAGATAATAACCTGGATCTAGAACTGATGTTTTATAATGTTGCTTTGCCTCATCTAAACACTCATAGCCATGAAAGAAAGAGAACAAAAAAAAAGGTTAATCTTATGCCAAAACTTCACATCACTTTATTAATATTTCCTTTTGTTTATTGGTTTGAATGTTTCATGAATTATAGAGCATTGCTACACAATAGGCCCATATTAGCTCTTGGTTAAAACAAACAAGCAAACAAAAAATCAGAAGTAGAAGACTGTGGACTACTGGCAATCTGACCTATGAGATATTGAATGCTGCGTAAGTCAAATAAGCTCTTCTAAGCAATTGCTTGGAAAATATCTCATATTTGCAGCTCTTGCCTTTTCAAACAGATTTCTGTGGTCTGGTAATTTATTTATTTATTAAATTTATATAAATAAAATAATTATTTACTGGTAAAGTTTTAGTAAGAGATTGGATCAATTATAGTAAACTGCATACTACTTCATGGGATCATAACTTCATGGCTTCATGGGATCATAACTGTTCTGGATAGGAAGCATTTTCTATTTACATGTCGGTACCCTGTAGAAACAATTAAAAACACAGAAACAGAAAGCTGACCAACGAAAAAGTGATCCATTGAGTCGTTCATAGAGTCTGTCCTTTGAGCTTACTTATTTTTGTCTTTTTAATTTTAATTTATATTAATGATTGACCCATGACTTCCATGGAAAGTTGATTCCAAGCTTCCACTATCCTTTCTGTGAAGTAATATTTTCTAACATTACTTTTGAATGTCCTTCCTGTGACTTTGAAGTTATGCCCCCGTGCTCTTGATTTTTGCTTAAAAGACATGGGACTAATGTTATATGTATTAATTTTTATCCTGTAAGTATTTCTTTGTTCCAAAGATGACAAGGAGATGCAATCAAGCAATTATATTTAATTTTTTTTCTATGTAATTCTGCTTTGGTGAATTATGTTTCGGTATTCCTTGTGTCTGCAATTTAGACTGTTGTGTTTGCCACTGAAAATATTCACATTAGCTATGATTAATAGCAAATAGGTATGTAGACTTTCAAACAAAAACCAAAATGTCAATATGTGACATTTAATATTTGAGGACAGAGGTGACCTTTTAGCACTTGGGAACATGTTTATGAACAACCAGCTCTAAAATGCTTAATGGAAACAGTTTGAAGAGCTGCTATAATATGTATCAGTTCCACCACCAGAAAAAAATCAAATTTAAATCAAAATAGATTAATGGAAGACATTAAAAAAAGACCTGCATCAATAATAATCATATTAATAATAATGAAAAATCTTACAGTGAGCAACAAGTTTAAACGGAACACTGCATGAAGCTGCATTTATGTTGGAATCATTTAGAAATGTCTTAATGTACACTTTATTTTACTTCCCTGTTTTTCACTGGGAGAAAGAGAGTGTAGTGTTCTTTAAAATGATTCATCTAACTATTCAAGCTGTTGGTTTTTTTAAAAAAAAAATCTGGTTGTCTGTTGGAATATAGTCTCCCTCATTCCAATTAAAAACCTGTTTCTATTCATAACCTAACATATTGAGAAGGAACTGTTGCAAAGTTAGGTTTGCAGTATAACCCTTAACTATTCTTGGGAAGAGTGCTTTAATCAATATGAAAATAAGAGTAATCAACGAATGGAAAAGGATTAGAGCTAAGTTTACAAGAAGAGAATGAATCAGTAAAAATAAATTTGCACCATAGGTTCACTTGCATATTAACTGTGCAGCACTCAGCCCCATCAATAACTGGAGAAGTTGTTTTTAATTTTCTGGATATGCTTGCTAATAAAGCTATTTTATCACAGTGTTATTAAAAGAGTAGGTTTGAAAAATGCTGCCAGAACATCATAATTGCATAGATGTGTTATTTGGCAATACAACAAGTAATTTAGTCTCTCCACTATCCTATACCTCCTTTTTTTTACTTTGCATGTTGCTATGGAAATTAAACCAAGGTTATTAACTAGTAAACCAAATATTTGGACAAGCTACTTTAAAACACAAGAGCCAACAACAACTTTCATACAAACCAACTAACCAGTTAGATTCAATGGAATAAAATGGTGAAATAGATAGACCTTTCAACATGGTCTAGCACATCTATTCTCATGTTCACTATGAATTAAGATTTTCTATATCCGGGGTGTCAAACTGGCAGCCTGTGGGCCGGATACATCACATGCAGGCCACGGCCACCCAAGCTCCATGAAAGGGAAAAAAAACCCACAAAATGTCACATGATGGCAATGTGATGCTGTGAGTTTGACACCTATGTTGGATATGGTAGAATAAATAAGCAAAACTTTCTCATCTTCTTTCTTCTAATATTCTCCATACTTCCTATTATAAATATTCAATCTTTAATAAATATTCAGGACATTGTAATACTATTAGGAAATGTATTTTACACAACTACAACCATCCAAACAAAAGAAAACAAAAACTTTGTGTCACTCAAGTTTTCTGAATTATAGAAAATCAAATTGGTTAGAAGGGGTAGCATATAAGAAAGAGCTTAATCTTGTCTTGTCAGACAGCTGTGCCTAACAATTAAGAATGCTCTCTTTTATTTGATTCATATTTTAATTGCACCAACCAGGTTGGCAAATCATAAGAGTTTTGAATGGGATGACAGATGTTTAGAAAATTTCCTTAAATGTTTTTCTTTTGATTTGACATCAAGGAATGGCTTGCATATAAAGAATAATTATCACAACTCCAACACTGTATCATTTGATGTAGAACAGTTTAGATATTTGGCTCTGGAACATTAGTTTGTCAGATGATGTATGTGAAAAATCAATGTAAATGGCAGGTGAAATCTTAGTGAAAGTTTCTGCCCTTGTCTCCCCTTCTTGATGCATTGATATGAAAAACTCATAGAAATATACGTAAGAATGCATTTCTATGCTATAACGGTTTTCCACTTTGTAGGAAATATATGATACACATGCATACTAACACATGCTACTATGCATAGGAATTTTTCCCCATCTAAATTTACTGCATATAAGTAAATAGATGGATATAGCTGTTCCTGACAAAGGAATTTGAAAATATTTATTTATTTATTTAGTGCATTTATATGGCTGCCCAATGTAGACATGGAGACTCAAGGTAGCTTACATGATTAAAATTCTAAAATATCAAATACTCCTCTACCCCTACCACTGCTGTGACAGCAAGCACAAACTAGCCACTTGATTGGCTCTGGATCAAGCTGGATTCTCCAGCCCATCTATAGAACCATGTCTTCAGGGTCTTCCAGCAAAATATCCAATCTTATCTCTGGAGAAATGATATTCAAGAAGGAGCATGCCACCATAGAGAAGGTCCTTCTTTGGGTCCCACTAGATATACTTCTCTCACAGGTAGGAACTTGTAACATACCTTGTGTTTCCACTCTAGTGGGCCAAGTAGATGTAATCAGGGAAAAATTGTTACTGAGTAGAAAGAAATGCAGTAACAAGTGTCTGTACACTCACTCACTCACTCACTCACACAGATCTTCTCCAAAACCAGAGCAAAATTATTAGAGTAGTTGTTACCTAATGATGCTGTAAGATGATCACTTGAACAACACAAAATTAGACATCAAATAGGTAAATGTTAACCCAATATCTTTCTTCAATTAGCTAGTAAGATTCTGTATATGTTTTCTGATATTTGCTTTTTTCTATAATGTAATTTGTATCTTTTTGCAACTTAACAATTTCAGTAGTCATTCTGGCAACACTTCTTATATGTTGTGATTTGTTAGAAGCATAATGCAGCAAAATACAAATATCAGCATACTTCAGTTTTCAGTATAATGTTTAAACCATTATTTGATTTCATAGCTGGATTAAAATGCCAAAGTATATGTGACTGCAGCATATACAAATGATTATTCTTCTATCTGAGCTATTCTTGTATAAATATTAGAAAATCTGAATTTAACAAGCAGAGAAAAGCAGGAACCTTCCCTCTATCTCTTTTCATTCCTTCATATTGTCTCTTCAGTGCAAACTCTTCTCCGAGTAAAGCATCCTTCTTTTAATAAAACTTGATGCAAAATTGTAATTGTTAGTATGGAAAAATGTGGGAGAAATTAAGGAAGGAAAACCTCACAGAGTGTGAGATTTGTTAATGTTGTATATAGACATTTGCATACTCGTAATACCACATTCGGATTGGACGACCACTGCTGCCTAGCGATTGGCGGTTTAACAACTGTTGCGATTGGTCTGCCAATGGCGGGAAGTTTAAAACAATGCCATTGGCCACGAGCCGTGAGCAGCCGCTATAAAAGAGGCTGCCACGGCTCGAGTTTAGTTGAAGTTACTGACACTTAATAAAGAGCTGAATTCAACTCCAGTCTCAAGTCCATCTTTGTTCCACAACAGAACACTGGCGACGAGGATGGGATTGAGAGGAAAAAGACTGTAAGCATGTGGCAACAAGAACCGAACGAGATGGCCAGAAATAATTCGCCACCCGCACCATTCAACCCAGCCAAAGAAGACTGGGAGTCATATATCGACAGGTTCCGTATGTTCTTAGAGAGTAACGAACTGCAAGGAATCACTGACCAGAGGAAGAGAACCGTATTCCTGACACATTGCGGCCCTACCATCTTCAAGATGGCCAAGGCATTGGCCAAACCTCATGATGTCAAGCAGATGGCATGGCCAGATCTGAACCGGATACTGAGAGCCCATTACGCGCCAGTTGTCTCCAACCTCATCCGAAGACACGAATTTTATAAACGAGACCAATGAGAAGGTGAAAATATCGGGGATTTCATAGCAGCACTAAGG
This sequence comes from Notechis scutatus, assembly GCF_049901735.1. Taxonomy (NCBI): domain Eukaryota; kingdom Metazoa; phylum Chordata; class Lepidosauria; order Squamata; family Elapidae; genus Notechis; species Notechis scutatus. The sequence goes on from NC_142013.1 coordinate 32,588,716, forward strand.
GACATTGGAGGAGCATGCGAGTTTCTCAACATGGACGAAGCCATGAGAGACCGCATAGTACTAGGATTGAGAGACACTACCTTACAAAGCAAACTGCTGAACCGACCCAACATCACTGTAAACGAAGCTATTGCCGAAGCCACCGCAGCCGAAGCAGCAAAGAAGTCAGTGGCTACGATGCGGCAAATGAACACGACCAACCGAGAAACACAGAACAGCCCAAACCAAAGCTGGGAAAAGAAAGCAGAAGGTAGCCAAAAACACGCTACCGCGACCACCCACCATGAAGACAACGATTCCTCGTCCGACACTGAAGACGAAGATGAGGAAATACATAGGCTTCAGTCAGAATGAAACCGGTGAGAAAAGAGAGGAAGGAAGCCCAAGTTTCAGTGTGCCGGATACAGAGGGGACCACCCGTGTTCAGAGTGCCGTTTCTTGGATGCCATCTGCAGACACTGCGAAAAACAGGGGCACATTGCAAGGGTCTGCCGAAACAAAAAGAGCTATAGTCCAAAAAGAAGAGGCAGCACCCCCCCCCAGAACTAAGGAGAAGCAAACCGGAAGTCGTTGGAGCCGGGAAAATAGAAGTCAGCAACTCAACGAGAAGGAAGAAACACACCAGACAATTATCATTGGGAATGCCAGAGCAACTGATGCTAAGAAGGTTCGAATAAATGTCAAAATAGAGGGAGAGCCATGTGAAATGGAAGTGGACTCCGGGTCATATCTGTCAATGGTATCATGGAACACAATAAAAAACCTGATACCCGACATCCAAAGAAAAGAACTCGAAGAGCAAAGCTTGACTTTAAAAGATTACCAAGGGAACAAGATCCTGGTAGTTGGATTGGGCCATTTCAAAATAAGTTTCAAAAGACATACTGAAGTTTCCTGCCATCGTCAACCGAGATTGCCCCAGCCTGCTTGGTTTAGAATGGTTCGCACCCTTAGGAATCGAGGTGACAGGAATCAACAGCATCTCCGAGACTGACTGGGAAGAAAGCCTGATGAAGGAGTTCCAAGATGTATTCGATGGGATGCTAGGCAAGTACCGTGGGACCCCTATATCATTTAGTCTGAACCCGAACATAGCCCACATCCGGTTAAAAGCCAAACACTTCCCCTTTGCCTTAAAGCCAAAAATCGATGAGCAGCTGAACAAACTCATTGCACAAGGGGTACTAGAGCCAATTGACCATGCAAGATGGGAGACCCCGATTGTAACCCCCGTGAAACCAGATGGGTCCGTGCGCATCGGTGGTGACTATAAGGCCACCCTAAACCACGCATTACAGCAGAGCGCATACCCCGTTCCAGTAGTTCAGCACCTCTTGCACTCATTGGGGGGAAGAAAAGTTTTTGCAAAGCTCGATCTCACACAAGCATATCAACAATTGCTGGTTGATCCCGAGACGGCAGAGGCACAGACTATTGTAACGCACAGGGGGGCATTCAAATGCAACAGGCTGCAATTTGGTGTCAGCGTGGCCCCAGGCGTCTTCCAAAGCCGAATGGAGCGCCTCCTACAAGGACTAAAAGGGGTGGTCCCTTATTTTGATGATGTATTGGTATCCGCCGGAAATAAAAAGCAACTAAAAGACCGGCTAAGAGAAGTCTTGCAAAGATTTAGGGAAGCAGGACTCAAAGTCAAAAAAGAAAAATGCCAACTTGTTACAAATCAGGTCGAGTTCCTGGGATACCTTATTGATGAAGCAGGAATCCATCCCACCGAAAATAAAATAAGAGCCATAAAAGAAGCACCCAGACCAAAAAATAAAACAGATTTACAGGTATTTTTGGGGCTCATTAATTTTTACAATGTCTTTTTGCCACAGAAGGCAACAATAGCGGAACCACTGCACAGACTACTCGATAAAAAAGCCACCTGGACCTGGGGCCAACGAGAAGAAGCCGCATTCCAGGGAATTAAAGACCTAATAACGTCCGAATCTGTATTAATCCAATACAGCGACACGTTACCACTGACTGTCACCTGCGACGCATCACCATTCGGTGTGGGCGCCATACTCAGCCACACACTACCCGATGGCAGAGAGGCACCGATCGCCTTTTACTCTAAAACGCTGTCAAAAGCCAAAAGAAACTACAGCCAACTCGATAGAGAAGCCTTAGCAGCCATATCAGGGGTCAAACGGTTTCACGAATACCTTTATGGTAGGACATTTTCCTTAATTACTGACCACAAGCCACTGCTAGGAATTCTGGCGGGAAACAGAGTCACTCCCAACATCCTATCACCAAGAATGACACGGTGGTCAGAATTCCTTGCAGCCTACAACTATAAACTCGTCCACAGACCAGGAAAAGCAATACCCCATGCCGATGCACTGAGCCGCTCACCTCTACCAGACCGGGACGACGACCCAGCTCCTACCACGTCAACACTCCAAATTGAAACATTACCAAATCTGCACATCACCGCATCAGACATCGCAAAGGAAACAGCAAAAGACGCATTGATGGCTCGGATCCTGAACTGGGTAGGAAGGGGCTGGCCGGAAAACGATAAGAACGAAACATTTAAATCTTTCAGAACCCGCAAACTGAGCTGTCAGTTGAGAAAGGATGTATACTTTGGGGGGATAGAGTTGTTGTTCCAAAAAAATACAGGAAGAAGTGCTGGGCATGTTGCATGAAGGACACCCAGGTATGGTAAAAATGAAGGCCCTGGCCAGAAGCTACATCTGGTGGCCAGGGATGGACAGAGACATTGAAACATGGGTGACAACATGCAATAAATGCCAGAAGTCCAGACCTACTCCCCCACTAGCACCGGTCCTCGACTGGGAGACACCAAGAGGCCCCTGGTCGAGGATCCACATAGATTTCGCCGGACCCACGAAAGGATATACATTTTTAATCATTGTTGATTCCTACTCAAACTGGTTGGAAGTCAGCGTCATGAATTCCACGACAACTGAAGCCGTCACCAAACAACTAAGAAAACTTTTCACCACACATGAGTTGCCGGATTTGCTAGTTTCGGACAATGGCCCCCAGTTCACAGCCTTAGCTTTTGAACAATTCCTCACAGAAAGGGCATACGACATGCCCTGACAGCGCCAGCTCACCCGGCTTCAAACGGAAGAGTGGAACACATGGTTAGATATACTAAAGAGGCATTGGAAAAAATTGACACAGGTGACATTCAAGACAAAATCAATACAATGCTCACAATCCAACATATAATGCCGAGCACATCAACGAACAAGAGTCCAGCTGAACTGTTAATGGGCAGAAAACTGCGGACATATCTGGACAGGTTGCACCCCACCTACAACCCTGAAAAGCCACCAGACTCCTCCAATAAGTACCACACATTTATATCAGGCGACCTGGTATACGCAAAGAATCTTACTGGAGACCCATTGTGGCTGCCGGCCACAATAATGCAAATAACAGGGCCCTGGTCATACCATTTGGAAACAATGGACGGCAGAGCCTGGAAGAGGCACATCGACCAACTACGGTCTTGAACTATCGAACGGATCACCGACACGCCCCGAAGCACAGAACATGCACACACACAAAATCCAATAATGATGGTGGGGGAACCATCAAATATTAAAGAAAGGGAAGACCCTCCATTAACAAGACAAAAAACAAATCACCAACCCGCTCCAGAAAGCCCAACAAAAAATAAAAACTACTTACCGGTAGACGAGTTCGGGAGAAAGGAGCTGGAAGACACCCAAGGAAGAAGCAGCGAGCCGACTCAACCTGCCCGGAAAAGCCAGGAGGGAGTGGCAAAGCCGACTCAACCAGCCCGAAAAAACCAGGCGGGAGCGGCATAGCTGACTCACCCTTCCAGGAGGTTCCAGAGAGAAGGACAGGAGAGACAGCGATCCCGTCCGAACCGACCAAAGTCAACACAGAGACTGAGCTACGCAGGTCAAGTAGGAACCACAAAAGCCCCGCCTACTTACGGGACTACGTAGCGTAGCATGGACCGAACCAAGAGGGGAGGGGTGTTGTATATAGACATTTGCATACTCGTAATACTACATTCGGATTGGACGACCACTGCCGCCTAGCGATTGGCGGTTTAACAATTGTTGTGATTGGTCTGCCAATGGCGGGAAGTTTAAAACGATGCCATTGGCCACGAGCCACGAGCAGCCGCTATAAAAGAGGCTGCCGCAGCTCGAGTTTAGTTGAAGTTACTGATGCTTAATAAAGAGCTGAATTCAACTCCAGTCTCGAGTCCATCTTTGTTCCACAACAGAACAGTTAATAAAACAGGAACAATTCCCAAAAGAACATGTTGAAACATAGCAGCAATATTTTAGTAAGAAAGAAAGCATTTTTATACCGAAGATGGCCATAAGGTGCGTGCATAAGTGCACAATCATGCTTACCGTCCCTGTGCTATTGTCCCCATTTATTCATACCTATTTCCTGTATTCATACATGTTTATTCTTATACCTGCCATGTTTGTCTCTTTTTTAAAAAATAAAATAAAATAAACCTTTTATAGGATCAAGAAGAAGTTATTGCTTAATTCCTTCTGAATCCCATAAAAGGTTTATTTAAATCCCATAGTTATACCTATGAGAACAAATGCCTTAAACTAGTATAAATGATAAGTTTGAGTACTTTGGGCTACCTTTAAATGTCATTGTTCAATAGAGAAAAAGCTAAACCAGGATGTCTGTGGGATAAGAGTTAAAAAAGCTAAAATGGTGGCACAATCATAGTTCCTCCTTTTTATGTATGCCTTGATTCATGTAAAAATGGAGGCAATCTTTCACTGTGTGATTGTGGCCATTGTCTTGCATATTCCAGTGATTACATTCTTATAGGTGGTAGAACAAGTTGCAGCTCTTTAAACTTATTTGGCTGAAATTAATGTGCCTTTGAAATATTTCTCCTTTAGAATCAATAATAAGGAAATTTAGCACGGCATTTTTTTCAAAATAGAAGAAAAAAGAACATATTCTTTGTAGAGTTTGATTAGTACAATAATTGAATGTGATCATACAACAACAAGAACAAAAACATGTGTACAAAGATAATGCAATTGTGTAAAAACACCTTGTGAAACAACATTCTGATGACCTCCATTTGCTTCCTTAATTTCCACTGTCTGCAGTATGATTACGAGTGTCAACTAAGTGGTGGCTTTTGACCATGATACTCACCTGCACCTGGCCAAATCAAGCATTTGGTGTCACAGTGGTTAGAACTCAGTACTCTACCCACAACCAGGAATTCGATCCTGACCTGCTCAAGGTTGACTCAGACTTCCATCCTTTTGAGATTGGTAAGATAGGACCCAGATTGTTGGGGACAATAAGCTGACATTTGTAAACTGTGGTGTATAAGTCTGTGCTATTGCTACTACTATCCCACTGTACATACATTAAAAAAACTTGAGACAAAATTGACTCTCTTTTACTACTTCAATTGTCTTCTATTTATTAGTTGCTTAGCTGAAACACAACATAAGTCTTCATACATTATTTTGTTTTCTAAAATACATGAACATTTATCATAAATGTCTTTTATATTATATATAATCTAGCCCAAAATTGCATCCTGCATTTGTCTCCCACAGGGTTTTCAAAACAGTTACTTATTAATAACACATAACATTATAATAAGCATTTATCAGATTATGTTTCCATGTATTCATCTTATATTACATAGCATATTTTCCTATTACAGAAATCCATGCTAAATTATTGTGAATGTCCTCCAACCTACATTGGCAATGTTATACTGTAATAGGTTTCAATGATGGCCAAGTATGAGGCACTTCCTTGCATCCCTAATTCTGACATGCTGGCTGGAATTGCTGAGTTGAGCTCAGCAATTTTAAAGATGTGTGGCTGGGAAATTCAGGGAGTTGAAGTCCATACATCTTAAAGTTGCTGAAGTTGAGAAACAGTGATTATATAAAATTTTGCTGTGGCTGAATGGAAGATCAAGGTATCCTTGGATAGAAACTTAAGGAAATATATAATCTCTTAGTAAATGGGTTACTTGTATTTTCTTGCCTAATGAGAAAGAATATGCATGCTCGATCTGGTGTGGAAGTGCCATATCATTCTATAAATATGTAAAGTGATATAACTGAGCAAAATATAGAAATTGATGCTTTGAAGTGACTACAAACTGATTTTGGCACTCTGAATATATGCAACTCTGAATTTGTGCAACTCAAAATCAACAAATGATTTTGACTAGATGGCAGAATCTACTTGCACATTTGTTTCATTAGAAAAGGATAAGCAAACCTCCCCTCCCCCTGTTTTCAATCTGACCCAAACTACAATAACCACTCTACATATTTTTTCATAATACAGTTATCCTTGCCTTTTTCTATATTTTAAGAAATGTTTTAGTCTAGTCTACAGTCTTATATCTAGATGGGTCTTTGAGGAATTAACTCATGTAAATACCAATCCCATCCCACACCTCATAGATACTCAAGATATTCCAAGGCTGGTTAGATAGACGGTAAAATCTATCAACTTTCTGTAAGCTATTTTTGTATTATCAACCATTGTATAAAGCTTTCTAACACTCAGGTCTGATTTAGTTTGTCATCTGAATGACTAGTTCTGTATGCTTGGTCATCACTGGTATTTTTAAGATGAGTGAGTATTTTTTATGCTATGTTTCAGGCATTAATAATTTATTGTTTTTATACGATTTAAGATAATAATAAGGCTGTCTGAAGTAATGTATTCTCCTCCATGGAGAGCTTCATGCTATGGAGATTCCATGCTAAAGATATACAATAATCATAGCAAATTATTGTTATACAATAGTCACCTACATTACTTTTTGTCTCTTAAGCCTCCAAAAATCAGCATTCAAAATATTTCCTCCAGTATTTAAACATGGAAAGTGTCTTGTACAGAGATACTGTACATATACAAAAGCATCTCTCAGTTATCGAAATTTCCAATTGAGATGAGGTGAGTGAAGATACATCTGCATTTTGTTTTGCTCTTAGAAAAAGGGATGAATACTGTTTTTTGAAAGAAGTCACTTGACAGGATGGTTTACATGTGCCTTCGCTGAAGTGAAGCAATACTCAAAGATCTACATAACTCCACAAAATTGATATAGTAAATGGACTGCTTTTGAAAACAGTCTGTGGTATTGTCTGCAGCACACTGGGAAAGTACTTTCCACAACTGTCCTTGTTTTACAGCAGTTGACAGGGAATGACTGTAGAAGTCATACTTTTATTTCAGTCTTTTGTATGCTATACATTTCAAATGGACTTAATGAAGAAAGTAAAACATCACAATTGCCTTGTTAGGTAGAACTAGAATGCAACTATTCACAGTGAAGAATAGTAGCCTATTTTGGCAATTGTACTAACATATGCTATTTTTTTCCAGTTTATAAGCAAACATACTAAAATGTTTAAAAGGAAACTATAGTGGATAGAAAGTGAAACTGCTTCAATTCAGTGGTCTCCTAAAAGCATTCTGAACTCAGTGAACATTATTTCTAATAAATAAGCTTGTGAAGAGATTATTAAATACATTTAAGTCCTCTTCATAAGGTGGAGCTGAAATAGATTTCCAGATTGCAGATCACTAATTACCTTTCATGTCTGATGTAAATAAATGTTAAAACATCCTTGCTAAGAAACAAGCATGTTTTAACAGGGATCATCATTTAGTTCTTGGCTATGGTCAGGCTCTTTACTATTTAGCTAAAAACACCTTTCCAAGCCTAGAGACTCCCTCTTCTAGCCTTCACCAATTTTAAATCACCCTTTGATTTAATTCCAGAAAAGCTATAAGAAAAAAAAACACCAAGAGATTTCTTTAAAAAATGAAAGTTGTTATTCTAATTCAGCCTCTCTACTTTAAGTTTATTTGGAAAGTAAGATATTCCTCCTGGAAATAGCTCACTGGACCTGCCACTACTCAAACAGTGGTAAGGAAAAGGTATGTTCTAAATCTTCTACTTTTTAACTTGTACACCAGTTCAATAATGAAAGCACTTTTTGTCTCCACTTATCATACTTCTGTATTAGCAAGCTGTCATTCTAGCATTTATTTATGTAGTTTATCATATCCATAAATCAGGTCTATTTATTTATTTACTTAGCGCATAGCATAACATGCATGAATTATGTGTGTGTGTGTATTCATCTAAATTAAAACCACAGTAAAATATGAATGTGTCCATTGTCCTGTTCTGTGTTTCAGTTTCTGGGGGGTGTCTCCCTTCAGATTAGGTTAGTAATTGTGTTTCTTTGGAATCCATTGGAAATTAACAGGACAGGACAATGGTATCGCCCTACTCCCCTACATCAAAGGCACCACATATAAAATCAGCACCCCCCCCCAAACATATCCTAAATACAATCCCCCCAAACACATCCTAGATCTGACCAACCACTGCCTAACCAACACATACTTCATCCACAATGGACAAAGATACAAACAGATAGAAGGAGCAGCCATGGGATCATCCCTCTCAGCTGTCATCGCTAACCTATACATGGAACACTTTGAAACCAATGCTCTAGACAAATCCGAATAGAAACCCAAACTCTGGCTCAGATATGTAGATGACACTTTGTAATTTGGCCACACGGGAAAGAAAAACTGGACAACTTCCTCGCACATCTTAACAACCTACACCCCAAAATACAATTCACCATGGAAACAGAAACCAACAACCAACTTCCCTTCCTGGATGTCCTAATTTACAAAAAACCCAATGGCTCCCTAGGAAACACCATCTACTGGGGAAAAAAAAAACACCAACCGCTACCTAAATGCACAATCCCATCACCACCCTGCACAGATCAACTCCGTAGCCAAGACCCTCATCTCCAGAACCAAACGCCTAGCTGACAAAGACCACCTGAGAACAGAACTACACACCCTCACTAACATATTAATTTCCAACAGATTCCAAAGAAACACAATTACCAACCTAATCCAAAGAGAGATACCCCCAAAAAAGCAAGACACAGAACAAGACAACGGTATCGCACTCCTCCCCTACATCAAAGGCACCACAGACAAAATCAGCAAAATTCTCCACAAACACAATATCAGGACAGCCTTCAGCACTTACCAAAAAATAGCCAACATCCTAAGAAACCCCAAAGACAAGATCCAGCTAGAAAACCAAGGAGTTTATGAAATACATTGCAGAACACAAAAACGCAGTCAGAAAAGAAGAAAAAACTTCCTCCCTCTTCCAGCACCTTAAAGCCACAGGACATGAAATTAATTTAGAAGGAACCAAATTAATATCCAACAATGAACACTCCAGCAAGAGATAATCAGGGAAGCCATCGAAATAGAGAAACACCCCCATAACATGAATAAATGGGATGATACCTTCCTCCTACCAGACATCTGGAAACTTGCCCTCACCAACAAATGAGTCCCAGCCACGAAAACCAACACCAGACCCAAAACAACACAGGACACCACCTCCAATCCCCCTCATCAGACCCAGGCCCAAACCCATCCTATAAACAAAGGACAACCACCATCCAGAAACCAGACCATGGCTGCTTTGCCAGCTGTCGCACCCCCCAACCCCAAAACCAAACAAGCTGACACACGCCAAGAACACAGACCCAGACCCCAAACTCGAAGCCAGATCAAAACCCAGAATGCTACATCACAGCCACCCGCTCAGGATATCACATCAGAAAACTCAGGAAATTACACCACAAGAACTCAAGAAGTTGCAACACAGCAAACGATCCAGGAAATCACAGCACAAGACCAAGGATACCACAACAATAAAACTCACAAGGTCATCACCCAGCCCATTTCCCAAGCCGTTACAACAGGAGGCTAATGGAAAAGAGATCAAAACACAAATGACCCAGGAGATTACAATGCAAGACCCAGGATACCACAACAAAAGAACTCGCAAGGCCATCACACAACCCATTACCCAAGCTGTTAAAACACGGGAGGCTAATGGAAAAAAGATCACTACAAAACAAATGACCCAGGAGATTACAGCACAAGATCCAGGATATCTCCACAACAAAATTCACAAGGCCATCACACAGCCCATTATACCAACATCAACTCCATCAACCAATCAAGAGGCAGCAGTGCAGCCAACCAGCCCAGCACACCAGCCCCCACCACCAGTATTTATAGAGAGACGGCAGCTCCGATCACACACTGCTTGCATTGACACGAAGCCAAAAGCACCAGCCTGAGGATGGCGAGTGGGACCTCGCCGAAACGTCGCCAAGATACTCTTAATCTTACATGGGAAAAGATCCAAACACACCTAGACCTACACACACACACACACACATATATATGTGTGTGTGTGTGTGTGTGTCGCTCAATAATCAAAGGTTTCTTTTTTATGCACATATATTTTATAAGTTTTTTAATATAGTAAAAATATACAAAACAAGAGCAAAGATAGAAAATAAGTAACAAAGACAAAAAATTTAAAAAGAAAAAATGCATATAGTTATGCCTCTGCCCTTCTTTCTGTTGAGTGGTTACCATCTTAAATTTTCCCCAATCTCTTTATTCCTTTTTAATCTCAATGTCATCAATACATTTTTTCTTCTTCTTTCAACTGAAATTTATATAAGGTTTCCAGTCTTCCAAAGTAGTATCTTTTTTCAGTAACCGAAGGTTTCTTGAGATGAAATTGATTATCTAGATTCTTTCAGTTCAGTTCAAGGACGGATTTAGGTCATAAAACACTTGACTACCTTAGTGGATGACCTTGGGAGGGAAAAAGGCATCACAGGTGGTTCTGTTCCTATTTATATCAACACTTGATATCACTATGTTTCCTTCTGGGATGTTTGGCCAATAGAAAATTTGAAGGTTCTTTTTGCAATACTTTTGTTCTTAGCATCAATTTAAATTGGGTCTAGTTTAGTTTAGTTTAGTTTAGTTTAGTTTAGTTTAGTTTATTGTCATTGCATCTCATACAATGAAATCAAACACCATCTTCAGTGCACATAATGACCATGAAAATAATCTCAACACACATCCTTCACACATTGAACCGAAAACCCGCAACACCGCACCAACACTGCACTACTATACAGTAGAATTCAAAAGAACTACTGCCCTGGGATAGAAGCTCTTTTTCAGCCTATTTGTGCTTGTGGTTAAGGCACCAGCCTAGAAAGTAGGAGATCGTGAGTTCAAGTCCCACCTTAGCCATGAAAGGCCAGCTGGGTGAATTTGGGCCAGCCTCTCTCTTTCTCTCTTAGCCCAACCCAATTCACAGGGTGGTTGTAGGGAAAATAGAAAGAGGAAGATAAGTTGGATTTGTTCACAGCCTTGAGTTATTTGCAAAAACAAGGCAGGAAACAAACAAATACATAAAATAAACAAAATTATTTGATAAGGTATAAGCTCCATCATAAGATCAAACGGAGCAACTCTTGCTCAGTAATTAGTTTGTGAGTTACCTGGGTCAACTATTTTATCTGTCAGATTCAATTTTACATACATCCAGAGAAAAAGGTAAAAGAGAAAAGCTTTGCTGGCTGAGGAATTCTGGGAGTTGAAGTCCACAAGTCTTACAGTTGCAAAGGTTGGAAACCTCTGATCTAAAACCAGGGCAGGGGAGAGGAAGGAAAGGAGATTGGATCTCACCATCAGGTTCCAGATTTCCAGATTTATATCTCTTTATCAAGTGGCCCCAAGAAAGACACAGACATCTTATATGAACCCAAGGGCAGACCAACTGTGAACTAAGAGTGTGGAGCTAGGCCAGATTACTTAATGAAATACTTAGCAGATAAGGGATGGGGTTATCTTCTCTCCAATGGCAACTTGGATACTCTGAAAAATGGCAGCTGTCATGGCCCAGAGGGCTTTTACCCAGTGCTTTCCATGCATTTGTCAAGGCTTTTTATAGAGAAGGCAGATCAGTACAAATTGTCCCTATTTTAATTCCTTCTCATTTAGCTTTGGGCCATTTGCTTCTCCTGGTCCTGCCCTTAAAAAATTCCAGCAGCAACTGCAAAACGGGGCATCTAGAAAATGTGGTCTATGAAGGGGAACAAAAATGGGCTTAAATCCACCAGAGATCTACTGAAGCCCCCTTGTTCCAACAACCCACCCAATGCATGCTTACTCAGAAATAAGCTGCATGGAGATACTTACTCCCAAGAATGTCGGAATACCTGCAGCCTTCATTATGCAAAGTTTAAATTCTCTTTCCCTGTCAGCTTGGTTTTGCAAATTCAGAATAATCCTTGCATGTTAGGCGACTGGCTTTGAGTAGCCTGGCATTTGTCTTTTGCAAGAATGTTTTTGAAATTTACTGTCTCCCCCACCCTGCATGTTTTCTAGATCTTCCAGAAACACCCTTGCATTTTGTAGGGCAGAGGTGCAAAGTGTTCCAACTAATCTGAGATTATCAAAGGATTAAGATCTGATTCACCAGCAGTGAATTTTTGAGAGAAATGCTTATCTTTGGCATATTCGCCCTTAGGATCCCTGCTTAATTTTAAGCAATTATTTTAATCCCCCTCCCAATGAGGAGATCCTTAAAAACAAATCCTGTTAGTTCCTCTCAGTTTCGTAAAAAGGAATCTGTTGCACCCACTTTCTGTTCTCTGCTAATCACTGTTGAAGCATATTTGCTTCCTTCACATGTGTGCTTTTCATTTAAGCTTTCTACCCTTCATACCTATCAACCAAACATATGGAATTAATTTAGTTCAAAGCTACTGATACATTCAGTCTGAATGCTAGTTTAAGTTTAAAACTCATCAAGGTCCCTTGGAAAAAATTGTGTTTTCTCTCTCTCTCTCTCTCTCTCTCTCTCTCTCTTTTCATTTTCTCAGACTAATCTGTTTCAGAAGTTAATTGTTATTTGAAGGCAACACAAGGGGTCATCAGAACCAACTCTTGAGTTCTATGAAATAACAGCAGAATTTCTTAAAATTTAATGAAAAAACACAACTGTATTTATTAAAGGACTCAAGTACTGTGTGCAGAATTGGACTCCTGAGTCCTTGAAAGCTGAGTTAATGGGTTGTACGTAGGAGCTCTGTTGGGTACCGTCCCAACTGAACTGACCTCAGCTGCAAATCTGCAGCCAGAAGGATCCCATCTCCTTGGGAAATTCTTGCCTGTCACCATATTGGCTCCAGTTTCTAAACTTTCTCAAGCCAATTAGAAAAACACAATTGCAATCATCTTAAATCATCAATGGGTGACACTGTACCATGTAGCTACCAGGAGTTGTACTTGTAGTTACTTTACCTTTTAATACATTTGGATGAAAATAACATGTGAGTACACAATGCAATAAAACTGATCTAATTAATATCTTCCCCATCTCTAGTGGGAGCAATAAAGATTGCCCCTCTTCCGTGATGTCCCACTTATAATACAGTTGTGAGATAGGAAGACTCTGTCCATCAGTCACTGGAAGAATTTAGACTTAAAGAATATTTTTGTTATCTATGGAGATTCTCAATTAGACAATAATTTTTGTTGTTTCTCTGGAACCTGATGCTAGCTAAAAACCAAACAAACCCACCTTAAAGAAAGACTACAAGCCCAGGAAAGTGCTGTAAGTACTCAGATTTGTTATTTGGCTTGACTGATAACCAAAATACTTTGTAGAATCACACTACGCTGCTTGTTTCTGGTAATCATGCTTATTTTCATTAAATCAAAAATCAATCTTGTAATAAATCTTGGTTCTTCTTTCTGATAATTTCTATATAATTGCATAATATCAGGAACTACTTTTGTTTTTAACTCTTTTTTTATTGTTGCCACCTACAATCGTCATATAAGATCAGTGGCCATATAAGTCCTATAAGTAAATGAATAAATAGTAGGTCTGAACAGAATCACAGTCTTTTCATACCCCAAAGTTGCTTTTTCAAGAGATAACTGGACTTTCTGGTTTTTCTTTGAAGATGTTTTGCTTCTCATCCAAGAAGATTCTGAACAAAGCACCTTTGGGACAAACATGGAATAGCTCACGGGAGAAAACAGCTTTCTTCTGTTGGGCAGGATGAAATGGATAAATTATGTATATCTCCAATGGTTAAAATGATTGGAAGCCAATCTAGCTTCTCTGCCTACTTTTTCTGTATCATGTGAGCCAATGTTGTTGTTCAGCAAACTCCGAGACCAATAAACACAGACCAAGACTCCCAACCAATCAGGATGAAGAAAAACCATTCTGGCACAGCAATAGGCTGCCCCAAATTTAAATCTGAAACCACTGTAAAAGTCTGACCCACAGACGGACACAATACAGAAGCCTGATGATGGCAGATGAGATTCTGCTGAAGCGTTGCTACAACTTTAAAAGAACTACAATGACGTGGGAAAATACCCGAACCAAGCCGAACACCATACATACATACATACATACATACATACATACATACATACATACATACATACATACATATATATATATATATATATATATATATATATATATATATATATATATGTTTTCTGAGGTTCTCGGGTATTTGTATGTGGATCTTCGGGTTCTCTCCGCGTAAGATTCAAAGTATCTGAAAGCAGCGTTTGGCGAGTCCCACTCGCCATCTTCCAGGCTGGTGCTTTGAGGCTTAGTGCCAGTGCAAGCAGTGTGTGACCGGGCTGCCATCTCTTTATATAGCAAGTGGTGGGGATGGTGTGCTGGGCTGGTTGGCTGTGCTGCAGCCTCTTGATTGGTTGATGGAGTTGATGTTGGTATAATGGGCTGTGTAATGGCCTTTTGTTGTAGAGATATCCTGGATCTTGTGCTGTCATCTCCTGGGTCGTTAGCCTCTTGTGTTTTAACGGCTTGGGTAATGGGTTGTGTGATGGGCTTGTGAGTTCTTTTGTTGGATACCACAACAAAGAACTCACAAGCCATCACACAACCCATTACCCAAGCCGTTAAAACACAAGAGGCTAACGACCCAGGAGAGATGACAGCACAAGATCCAGGATATCTCTACAACAAAAGGCCATTACACAGCCCATTATACCAACATCAACTCCATCAACCAATCAAGAGGCTGCAGCACAGCCAACCAGCCCAGCACACCATCCCCCACCACTTGTATATAAAGAGAGATGGCAGCTCCGGTCACACACTGCTTGCACTGGCACTAAGCCAGCACCAGCCTGAAGATGGCGGGGACCTCGCCAACGTTGCCTAGATACTTTGAATCTTACTGGAGAGAACCCGAATAACCAAAGATCCATATATATATATATATATATATATATATATATATATATATATATATATATATATATATATATATATATATATATATATATATTGTAGAATATTGTAGAATAGAAGAGATGATTCCACCAGACTGTCAATTATTTGGAAGCCTGCACTCACAAACAAAAAAATCTCCACACCACTAGCCAGGCAAACACCTGGGCACAAACAGATCCCCACTGATACCTCCAGCTCAAACACACCCCAACCAGGCACCCAGATGAAACCTAGCTTCCTAACAAATGATAGCCGTCCATTTACTCGAAGCCAAGCTGCACTAAAAGCCTCCAATACAGGAACACAATGTTGCCAGCCAATCAAGACAAAAAAAGCCACAAAACAGACAGAAGATATTAGAAACACCAATCAAGCAGAACACAGCAAACTCCAAGACCAATAAACACAGACCAAGACTCCCAACCAATCAGGATGAAGAAAAAACCATTCTGGCACAGCAGTAGGCTAGCCCCAAATTTCAAACTGAAACAACTGTAAAAGTCTGACTCACAGACGAACACAATACAGAAGCCTGATGATGGCAGATGAGATTCATTAACAAATGAGTACCTCATTAACAAATGAGTACCTAACATGAAGAATGACACCAGACCCACACCCACGAAGGCCACACAAGATGCTACCACCACACTTCCACATAGAAAGCAGATTCACACCCATACAGATGATGAGACACGACCACGGACCAGAAGCCGTACCGCAGCTGCATCACTATCCACTTCAAACCCCTCCGACCCATACATGAAGCGAACTGACGCCCAACATGAAGATGTGGCACGACCACGAACGCGAAGCCAAACAACAGGATCACAACTCACCAGCTCAAATCCCCCGACAACTAAGACTAACCTGAACACAGCCAAGCCCCCACCTGAACAGAACACACCCCCACCCAATCAGAACACAGCCAAGCCCCCACCCAGTCAAGTCAAACTCCCACTGGCAGTTAAAAGAAAAAACAGCTGCAAGCTCACATTACTCCAAGAAGCACAAAGCTGAAGACACAAGCCTGAAGATGACGAGATTTCGTCGAAACGTCGCCAAAATACTTCCAATTTTACATGGGAGAAAACCCGAATAACCAAAGATCCACATACAAATACCCGCGAAAACCTCAGAAAACAAATATATATACAGTATATATATTTAGATACCAAGGTCTAGGCCATCCAACCACTGAAGTAGCATTGTTTATTTGGAAAAAATAATTGGATACTGAAGCAGTATATGCTCTCAGCTTTACAGTCAGTCACGACGTGATCTACAATTTGATGTGGGGCCCTGCAGTCACACTGCTATGCCCCATTTATACAGTGAATCTCAAAGTTGCTATGTGAGTGTGTGAGTCCTATTCAAAATTGTCTATTGCTGGTAAGGTAGTTCAAAATTGATACCTTTTTTGTAAGATCATCTATATTTCTTTCTGTGTCTGGGCATTCAGAAACCCATTTGTCTTTCCATTGGG
This sequence comes from Notechis scutatus, assembly GCF_049901735.1. Lineage (NCBI taxonomy): Eukaryota > Metazoa > Chordata > Lepidosauria > Squamata > Elapidae > Notechis > Notechis scutatus. The sequence continues at coordinate 32,605,431 of NC_142013.1, forward strand.
AATCAATGTTAAAGTTGTTAAGCAGGTGTTGTGTAAATGCCAATGGGGATTCTAGGTTTCTGCCTTTCAATTAATAGATGGGGAAGATCAGCATGCACTGGTAGGAAGTTATTCAATTTTTTCTATATTCTCTCACTAGAGCATCTTGCCTTCATAGCTGGTGATGCTATATGGCTTCAGAGCAGGAAGCAGCAAATAGGAATGGTTTTAATACACCTGTTTAGCTTTAATCTGCATGGGATTACTAATATAAGAATAAAATAGAGAATCATGTACCTTGTTTCAAACCTGTAGTTTGTTATGGCTTCCCAAGTATTTTTCATCTTAAAAATTGCTAAAGAAACAAACTCTTTACTCCCAAAGCAAATATAAATCCCCCCCCAAAAAAGACACCTTGGGAGGATTAATGTAAATTGTAAATGGGATGATTCAGAAATTCTACTTAGATTTTTTTTATACATATAATGGAAAAAATGTATGCTTCCCAGAATGTTAAACTTGAATCAATTGTATTGTACCACATATAATTTAATTTCAGTTCTAGTTGTTTGCAATGAAATGCTACCAAATGTGTGAGGCAGATGCAAAGTATTTCATCAAAGTGCTTTTATTCTGTTGAGGTTGTGCTTGTCTATGACCATAGTAAAGATTTGATTTGATTCTGTTGAATCTAACACTGTTTCAGAGGTGGTATTCAGCAGGTTCTGACCAGTTCTGGAGAACCAGTAGCGGAAATTTTGAGTAGTTCAGAGAACCGACAAATACCACCTCTGACTGGAGATTTTACAGTATCCTTCCCCTGCCACGCCCACCAAGCCACGCCCACAGAACCGGTAGTAAAATGTTTTGAATCCCATCACTGCACTGTTTACCTCATTGAAACCCAGAGTAACTTTGTTGTCAGTAGGCTGTTTCTTCTGTAATATCCATTAATCTGAAGAGGTTTCTCTGCATGCATTCTACATGCACAGGAGCTTTTCTAATGCTTATAGCAGCTCACTGGCAGCCCTAAAAGAAGCACACACATAAAACCTGCTATCTTTGGTTTTCCATTTTATTTTATGAAAGCATTAATGAAGGATAAGCAGCTGAAATTTAAAATTTTACAAAGCCTTACAACAACTCCTTCAATAATTATCCTAGTACTAAGAAAATCTCAAATAGTCTTGTCTCTAATATTTAATTTTTAGCTCAGATATTCATCACTTAAGGGTCTAAGAAGAGCCTATCAAATATTCCTCTAAATATAAATAAGTAAATGATTTAATAATTGGCACTTCAAGTTTTTCAAATGTCTTTGCAATAACATAATAAATAATTATTGTATAATTTTTATATGGGTATAAATCTTTGTCTTGTTTCAAATACATGCTAAAATTAGGCATATTCATCTATCAGTATCTGATGAAAAATAGATATGTGGTACTGGCATTTGTGATACTTGAAATATATCTGAAAATTGATTTATAATGCTTCATAAAAATCTTAAATGGACATTTATTGCCAAAATTTCCTTTGATTTCCTTCAAAAGGTAATTTGATCTAGTTAGCTGCTAGTATAACTTAGGCATGTCACACACTTTATCCAAGATGCTAAATATAAAAGCAGACATGACTAGAGAAGTTACATTTTCTGTCCTGGAATGTGGCTGGTGACTAATTCACATTTTGTTAAGCAAATAAAATATGGTAAGTATAGCTGTAAACTCTGAATCATTACTGAAATGTAACTCTAAAAACAACTGTAATTTTTCATTATCTATTTAAAATCATAATTCAATTATAATTCATGAATTATGCTATTATCTGGACCAAGCACTACTTTTCTTGGCATGGTTTGAATGTTAATATGATGTAGGTGGAGGAATAGGTAAGTACAATAGCTTGGTGCAAATAGTTTGTCTTTCGTGTCAACCAAGTCAAACTTCACATGAATGAAGTGATCTATTTTGTGGGTAAAACAACTAGAAAACCTGAAGGTCAAGGAAAATAATTACACAATGTGTCTGCATGGATTAGTGTGGCGAAGAGTGTGTGTGTGGGGTGGGTGGCTTCGGAAGATGTCATGAGCATCATATTGGGACTTCTCATTTCATTCTTAGCAATTTGTGGTGATTATGCCTATTTGACAATGGAATGATATGTTTGAAAGATTGCAGATTGTCCATAAAAATACTGTGTTTTCCCCCCAAATAAGACTTGGTCTTATACTTTTTTTTTGCTTCAAAAAAAAAATAAGCGACCAGGTCTTATTTTGGGGCGATGTCTTACCCACTTACCTTAGAACCATCCCAGGCAGGCCTTCCATGCCCCGACACATGTCAGGTTGCTGCCTGACTTCTTCTGCAACAGGCTCACAGCCATCGCAGTCAGATGCTGCATGGCTTGTCATGTCAGTGCCACTTCTCGCAGCAGTAGGCTGCATGCCATGTTGCGCCATTGCACATGAGAGTCGTGGCACCGGTGCAATGTGGCATGTGGCATCCTTCTGCAAACAGCAGCACTGGCACAATGCACCACATGGCCTCCTATTATGAGTAGCAGCACTGGCACAAAGTGGCATGTGGCGTCCTGCTGAAAGTGGTGGCACCAGTGCAATGAGCCACATGGCATCCTGCCAGAAGCAGTGGCATGAGCATGATGCGCCATGTGGCATCCAGCCATGTGAAGAAGTTGAGCAGCGGCACAACAGGTGTTGGATGTGGGAAGCAGTAGGTATGGATATGGGATGCATGGGCCAACTCTATCCCCCCACTCTAGCTTGATTTTTAGGCATATATCATCTCATATAATCAGATGGTGGGCGGGGACTTAACTAGGGTTTATAGTTGGGGTAGGATTTATATTAGCTGCACATGGAAAAATCAAGCTAGGGCTTATTTTTGGGATAGTTCTTATTTTTGGGGAAACATGTTACTTATATTGGTAAGTATGAAAAAAGAGAAGCTGGTTGAAAAATCCAGTCATAAAGAAAGTTTAGTAGTTTGGGGTCAAATGCTTTTTGGGGATATTTTCTTTTTTCAATCCCTCAAATCAGTTCCAGTAACTTGTGCTTACTTGAACCTTTTTTTACTTCTTTCTTCAGAAAGAATACATCTTGTACCAGCCAGAGGGAAGTTGCTATAGCAACAAACAGCTTGCTGTGTGTTAAGTCAATCTACTTCCTCTATTTTCTCATTTGTTGCCATAGCAATTAATAAAATTTCATCCACTTGTCTTCTGCATGCCCTGTTTGCTACCAGTAAAACAGAAAGAAAAATTAAAAGTTTTACAAAGTAAAAATAAATCTTCACCAATGACTTTAAATATGCTATGAGCAACCTCTTCGTTTACATTTTATGATCCCAAATTAATTGAATTAATTCATGTTAGCTTTGCCTTTTTTCTCTTTTCAAAAAAAAAAAAGTACATTTTCCCCCTAATCTGTTAAATTATATTGCAGCTTTCCCCATGATTAAACATGAAAAATATTTTGGTAAATTTATTAAATCTGTTGAAAAGACCTCAAATCCTGAGAATGTGACTGAGAAGTTAAATAAAATATTTTTGAAAGCATTTGACTCTTACCAAAGAAACTTGGAGAAAGTGGAAGTAGAAGATTCCTTCCAAGTCCTACATTTTTATAATGATTGCTGATCCCTGTGGTGAAATCTAATCTAAATACCGTCTAGATTAAAATGGGATAAGAAGAAACTGATTTGTAAAGAAACTGATCATGTGAAGAGACCAGATATGGTTAGAAAAGTGTCGTTTTAAAAATCTCCTCAATTCTGTTTCATTATTTGTATATGATCTCAGTTTTGGTAACACTGCATAAAATATCAGGTTCTCAAGTCTTGTTTGTCTGGGGCTAAATTTAATTCATGAGATTGAACAAATTTATTGTTGATACTATGCGGGGAGATTTGATACTAAGAAACACTTTATGTTGACTATAAGGAGAATATACCTCCATCATAACTAAATATTTACAAGCACTATATTTTGTGGAATTAAAGCAGGAACAAGGAAATAGAACTTTATGATAATTGTGAAATTATAGTTCAAGAAATTCAATACAATTTTCTATTTCTATTGCAAATGATATTGATATTGATTGTTTAATTAATATTTCAACCTAGGACTATTCATAGATAATTCTGAGGGAAAATGGTAACTGCATCATCATCATCATCATCATCATCATCATCATCATCATCATCATCATCATCAAATATTGAAAGCATATTCTGCTGTGTTGCCTTATGAGCCTTAGGAAAATTTTACAAATTCTTAGAAACCTATTTTCTCAGAAATTTCCTCAGCTCTCATGAATATATGCTCTACTTGCATTGTTGAATCATATCTCTGCTAGCTTCAAATCTAAAAGCACTCTCCCCCGCCCCCTCCGAAATTGTAGTAAATATTATGGTTCAGGCTCTGTCAATTGGCCTGAAATGCCAAAAGGGATATATGTCATACTGGAGGTAGCCAATGGACAGAGATAAGATACCACCTCTGTGCCGTGTGCATCTTTCTTCCTTCTCTTCCATCTTTGTTAATTTTAGGTCAATTTTAATGTTTATAGTTATTATTTTAATGTTCTAATATTTCATCTTGTTGCTTTTATTTGATTGTAAGTCACGTAGAGTCATATCTAGGCAAGATGAGCATCATGTACATGAAATAAATAAATATTACTTTCCTAAATTAAAATGAAAGCAGTAATATCTGTGGTGGAATGTACACCAGTAGGAGCAGAGTGGGAGACATTTGATAATAAAGAGTTTTCCCAGAGGCAAACCCAGGTTAAGAGAGTGCACAGGCCCAAGCTAGAGGGGGGAAAGTTCAGTATAGCCACATCCTTGAATTTCTCATATCTAGGTTAGAAAGTTATGGCTTTAGCTTGGCAAGATTCTGTCCTTTAGGTGTAAACAAGTACAATTAAACATAATTGTATTTCACTGTGTTGTCTCTGTGGTTGAGCCAGACAATATCTGATATATTCATTTTTCCCATGTAACCTAAGCATGTGATACTGTCTTCAGAGCTTCTTACTTTTGCCTATATTTCTATATATTTTTATTCATTATACTTATACTTTCATCTGTCTTGTTTACAATTTCATATATTCTCTTCCAACATTCTTAAAAAGCAAACTCCCAGATGTCCCGAATGGAGTAATAGATTCTAGTTAACATAATTCATTTGATCTAAACTTCTCAGAAAGGGTCACTAGTAAACTTCAGATTGATAGATTCTCATTTTTTGTGTACATTTTTTCCAGTTTGCTTTTAATATACACTGCTTTTCAATTTAGCCTTGATTTTATTTCTTTGTACTTAATAATTAAATCACAACAGTAGCTGTTGCTTGTTGAAGCTGAATAGGGAAAATTATCCCATCAATAAACACAGGATTAAACTTAGCCAAGCACAGAATTAACCTTCACCAAAAACCAGTTTTAGACCAAAACTCAGAAAGAGTATGTAAACTTACATTTGAATGTCAATCTTTCTAGCTAGCCAAGGAGCCTTGCTGAATGTCACTCATCTTGGCTCCTTGTCACTAAAAGCTTTGCTTCATTATTCAATTATTTCTTCAAAGTGCTGATTGTCCAGGGAAGTATTTCCTCCCAACAGCAGTGTAAAAATCTTAAAACAACCCTTCCCCTTTAAGAAAGCCAAGCCTCAGAAGCTCCAGAGACAGGAAGTCTAGGCTGTCTGTAAGAATGTAATAAGGGTGGAAAAAATCAAAAGGAGATTGCTTCTAACTACCAGTTCTCTGAACTACTTAGAAAGTTAACAAGGGGTTCTATAGAACCGGATAGAACTGGTAGAATTCCACCCCTAACTATATAGTTACATTGAAGGTGGTTGATAAATTAAAAATCAACCTGCCCCCACCCACATACTCATTCTGCTTTTTCCCTCCCCATCTCTTAAAACTATAATTCTATTTTATTGTTTTATAAATATTTCTTTTATGCCTTTAATGCTTTTAATGCTGTAAGCCACCCAGAATCACTTCAAAATGAGAAAGGCAGAGGCTTCCAGTTTGGGTTTCTTCAGCAACAGACCGAAATCCGCGATCGTGCATGGTTTTGATCTGTGCTTGCTGCTGGAGTGCCCTGATCCTTTGGTTTCGGGGCTGAAGCCACCCCATAGAGATGGTGAAGAGGGGGGAGATTGCTAGCCAAGTGGAGGGGAGCCACATCTCTCCTCATTGGCTGGTCTAAACTCCCTTTCCCGAAGGCGGTTGCAGTGGTGGTCAGAAATGACCACCTCAAAGAAGAACCTGACTGGATAAGATTGTGCAGGAGGAAGACAAAGAGGAAAGCAGGACAGACCAGGCTAAACACAGAGAACATCTAAGCAAGGTACCCTGAATCTAAAAGTACTTAGAGGGATACTTCTGAAAGAAGATTTTTAAGCGGCGAAGGAGAGAGAAAAGGAGGTTAAAAATCACTTTTGCTACCTTTATATTGACAATTACAAATGGTATGAAAATAAATTCATGTTAATCTATTTTGACACTAATAGGCAATTTTAAGCTGAAATCTAAGTGTCAAAAGGAGAATAAAGGTTTTTTTTGTCATTTTAAAGCCCTAAAAAGGAGTGGAGGCAAAAGGGTGGAACTTGGAATAATGAAAAAATGGAGTGCCACCTGGAAAAACAAAGAGGATTAACAGTGAAACTTTGAAAAGACTCCCAAGGATACATTGTAACTGAAATCTTATTAAAAGAAACAGTAACTCACGGAAAGGAAAAGTAAAGGAAAGAAACAAGAAAGAAAGGCTTCTGTAAAGCCTTTGATTCAGTGGTACACGACAAACTACTCCTAAAAATAAAATCCTATGGTATCTCTGGACAACTGAATAACTGGATAGAAGCATTCCTGGCAAACAGACAACAAATGGTCAAAATTGGGAGCGTCCTATCAAATTCTGTACCTGTCAATAGTGGTGTCCCCCAAGGCAGTGTTCTAGGACCAACTCTCTTCATACTCTACATAAATGACCTCTATGATCATATTAAGAGCAATTGCGTTCTTTTCGCTGATGATGTAAAGCTGTTCAATACCACAGACAATACTGCTACCCTACAAAAAGATCTTGACTATGTATCAGAATGGTCAAACAAATGGCAACTTCAAATCTCAACAAATAAATGCTCTGTCTTACATATTGGCAAAAAAATCAGAAAATAAAATACAAGCTGAATAGTCAAGATCTTGTTGATGACCCAAGCTCTGTAAAGGACCTTGGAATACTCACCTCTAATGATCTAAGTGCTAGAGCCCACTGCAACTACATAGCCAAAAAGGCATTAAGAGTTGTTAACCTAATCCTACGTAGCTTTTTCTCTGGTAATATCACACTACTAACCAGAGCATACAAAACATTTGCTAGACCAATACTCGAATACAGTTCATCAGTCTGGAACCCACATTACGTATCTGATATTAGCACAATTGAGAAAGTCCAGAAATATTTCACAAGAAGAGTTCTCCACTCCTCTACTCGTTGTAGAATACCTTATGCCACCAGACTTGAAATTCTAGAACTAGAAAACCTTGAATTACGCCGTCTTCGGTCTGATTTAAGCATGGTATATAAAATCATACATTGCAATGTCCTACCTGTCAATGAATACTTCAGCTTCAACCATAACAACACAAGAGCACACAATAGATACAAACTCAAAGTTAACCGCACCAAACTTGATTGCAGGAAATACGACTTCAGCAATAGAGTGGTCAATGTCTGGAATACTGTACCCGACTCTGTAGTTTCTTCCCAAACCCCAAAAACTTTAACCTTAGACTGTCTACTATTGACCTCACCCCTTTCCTAAGAGGTCTGTAGGGGCGTGCATAAGCGCACCAACGTGCCTACCGTCCCTGTCCTATTGTTTCTCTTATTCTTCTTTTATTTTTCTTATATGTACCCATTTCATGTATTCACAACTATGTATACACTTATTATACTTATTATCTTGTAAACAATTGGCAAATCAAATAAATAAATAAATAAAATAAATAAAGAAGGAACAGTCTGGGATCATTTGGTGATTTAAAAAGAAGTTTTTGGCATTGGGTTTTTGTTTTCTTTTTTTACTTAAAATCAATCAGGTGTTTGTTTAAAAGTGTTTAAAATGGCATCACTCCTGGAGGAATTGAAGATGAGTCTTAAAAAAACAGAAATAAGATGCAGAAAGGGGAGGAAGATCCTTTGGCTTCATATTTGAATTTTTTGAAATGGAGATCCTGAACTATGAAAAGCAAAAGGAAAAGCTTCAAGAGCAAGAAGAAGGGCAGGACAAAGAAGAAGCCATTTTCAATGATCAAATAATGCAAAGTGTGATAAAAAGGGGAAAAAGGGGGAAAGGAGTTAAAAGTTTGAGATCAAAGGGAACAGCCAAAAAGAAAAATAGTCTGAAAAAGAAGTAGAACAGCAAGGAGAAGCAGAAAAGAAAACTACAGAAGGGAAAATTAGAGAGAGAAGGGTATAAAAAAAAGGATGAGAAAAAGGGAGGGAAAATAGAAAGGGAAAGAACTTATGAGGGACAAAAGCAGGAAATAAAGAAAAAGGGGAAACGTACTAGGATTAAAGGTATTTGCTCAGCTAGAAAACACAGAGATAGTGGCTAAATTAAGTTAAAAGTGAGGATTCTGTAAAGGTACAAAAGATTGTGTTGTGACAGTAGAATATTGTAATGAGTTAGAAATGAAATAAGTAAATAATCTATGAGATAAAACTGTATTATTATGTAATGGTATGTTTATTTATAATTAATGCAATAATAAAGAAGGGAGGGAAACATTTGTTTCTAAAGATTGAAAAAATATTGAAAAGAAATGTGAAAGATTTATAAGGAAATTTATACCAGTTACTAGAATGAATTTGAATAATTATTTTGCTTATTAATAGTAAATAATTTATAAGATAAAACTGTATGACTATCCAATGATATGCTTATTAACAATTGACATAATAATGAAGAAGGGAGAGAAACATTTCAATTGTTCTCAAAGATTGATAAATATTGAAAAGAAATGTGAAAGATTACTAGAATGAATTTAAATAACTATTTTGCTTACTAATGTTTATTCATATATATTTGCTATTTTTTTTGAATTTTTCTTTTCAAGAGGAAGTACCAAGCAGAGTCTGAATGATGAGATTTACATGATATAAAATAGATATTAGAAATCTGAATGTTATAATTTTAGAATGCACAAATTTAATGTTTAATGAGATTTCATATGATAATAACTATAAGACTTAAAGGTGCTGCACTCCGATTGGCAATCATAGGGGGAATTTTGCTTTTTAAGAATGTTGGAAGAGAATATATGAAATTGTAAACAAGACAGATGAAAGTATAGTATAATGAATAAAAAGATATAGAAATTTAGGCAAAAGAAATACAATTGAATAAGAAGAAAATGAGATAACCATAAACAAAAATTAAGAGAAGTAAAGGGAGAAATAGTGAGAAGTTGGAAAAAGAGTGATAAGATATGAAGTTGAATACATAAGATGAATATGCTTATGAAATTGTGTCTGTATGGAAATGTGACAACCCAGAACCATGCTGTACTCAAATAAGATGTTTTATTTGTTTTGTTAAAACTCAATAAAACTTTATTTTAAAAAAATGAGAAAGGCAGCAAATAAATTTAATACATGAATAAATAGTTTCATTAAAGTTCCTGCAGTCAGGACTTAATTAAAATGACCACAATCAAACAAATAACATACACTCTAAACCATTTTTATTCTTTTATAAACATCTACTTATAACAATACACCATCAAAACCTACTTTTCTTAGACCAGGGGTGTCAAAGTCACACCATCACGGTGTCATCATGTGACATATCATGATTCCCCCACTTTGATAAACTGGGCGTGGCCCTGACCAGCACATGATGCATCTGGCCCATGGGCTGCAAGTTTGACACATCTGTCTTGGACATTAAAACTAATATGGACAGTCTTTAATCAGTGGTGGGATTCAAACATTTTTACTACCGGTTCTGTGGGCATGGCTTGGTGGGCTTGGCAGGGAGAGGATACTGTAAAATCTCCAGTCAGAGGTGGCATTTGACGGTTCTCTGAACTACTCAAAATTTCCACTACCAGTTCTCCAGAACTGATCAGAATACCACCTCTGTCTTTAATGTAGAATCTGCCTGAAGTCATTATTTCATATAATTACAACATTTCTCATAAATCAATATCAACACTGAGATGATTTATATAGCTTTGTAAATTATTAACAACAGAGTAATTTCATTTTCTTTTTTTTCAAGATAAATATAAACATGTACTTTACATGAATTTATATCCTTTAAAATTTACTAGATCAAATGCAGGTGATACAAACTCTGTATATGTATGTGCAAAATCCAAATCTTTTTTTACCTAATTGTTTTCTCCCATCAAGCAATTGCTCAAAAACATTTCAATTTTACTCTAATGTGTGCATATCAAGAAAAATAAGTGCTTTGTTAATAATTACCGTCAACCACATACAGTCATGCAATCACTTTATACTGTTTAATGTCTTCTGGCATAATTCCAATGGAAATTGTTTGAATTCTAATGCCACATTAAAAATTCCACTGAAATGCTTTAGAAAAATAATAAAGATATCCCAAATGACATTTATTTAACAAAAGGTAAAAAAAACATGTAAAATTATCTATTTTGGATCCTCTGCTCATGACTGCTGGCAGTTCCTGAGTATGAGCATTATGCAGTATAAAATTTTGTTGCAGGTTGCAATGTCCCAAATCAGGCTCTGGATGACTTGAGATAGCGTTATGCTGTCATGGAAGCTATGAACACTTAAATCACCCTAGACCCCATTTCCAGTGAAGGCAGACTAAAGTCAGGGGACCTCTACTGCCAACCCAGAAATAGCATCAAAGAGCTCAGGAAGGGAAGTTACTAGTCAGTAGGGAAGTTGGTACATGTATGGACCTGCCCCAGCTGGTCCCTTAGGAAAGCAAAACCCTTGATGCCATTGAGTTGAATCAAAAGAACTTTTACTGAGGGAAAGTGTTTGCAGTAAAATCAGATGGAATCTGAAAGTCCCTTACAAAGCCAAATCAATTATTTCATTCTGCCAACCCCAACCAGCAGTCCATTGGAAGCTAATGTGATGCCATAAGGTTGTTTAGAAAATGCTGACAGTTTACTCTCAGGCAATGATGGCCTTGGAACCAGGCTGGAACTGGCTGGGAGGGAGGCTGCTTTTCTCCAAAGGCAATCCCCTCTCCCTAATTCCCAAGCCTTACAGCAAAAGTAAAAGAATGCAAAAAATGCCAGCCTTCCTTCCCCACTCCAATAGAATGGCAGGACACAATGATAGGCCTGACAGCAACAATCCCAACTGATCTCTAAATCCCAAGTTTAGGAACAGTGCTTCTGAAGGCATAAGAAATTCCTTGATAACAATTGCCATATATCCACCTCTGTTCTGCTCTGGACTCTTGGTTGATGGCATACTCAAAATGTGACTGGGCAGATTTCAAAAAGGGAAACTCCTCCTTCAGGTCCCAATGATACATGTCAGGTCAACCCTCTCATCAACAATTATATTATAGATGAGGGAAACCTTATTATAGACTGACGTATCATTTAATAACAGAAACCAAAGCCAGGGTCGATTAATCAGTGGAATAACCTGCCTCCTGGAGTCATGAGTGCTCCATCACTGGAGGCTTTCAAGAAAATATTTGATTATTTGTCCATGATGGAACAACAACTTCTGGCTTGGGCAGGCAGTTGGATTAGAAGACCTCCAAGCTCTCTTCCAGCTGCTCCATTCTATGCTTCTATAACAAATTTATCATAATTATAACTTAACTCTAATCTAACCCAGATTTCAATGAGACTTTAGACTAAAAAGAAACTAACAGCGCCTTGAATTAATACTTCACTTTCTAAGCTTATCTATGAATTGACAGACCAATATTCATTGTGTATTACTTTTGCCCATCAGTTGTGCACAAGTTCTCTCATAAATCCATTCATCTCCTTTAACCTGAGTAAAAACGATTTGAAAAATCACAACTTAATTCATATTAACATATGTATTTGTAAGTGGATTTTCTCTCAAGAATATTTCTATAAAATACTCATTTCTAAAAGCAGTTTTATTTAGATGCATGTAGTACATGCTTAAATTTCAAATGCTATAAATAATATACTCTAGCACAAGAAACATTGAAGAAGTCAATTCATATCAGAAGCAGAGCAAAAGTAGAACACAGCATGAGATATTGCAGTGATGGTCTAATATAATAATAGTGTAAGTTCAGATAAAGCAAATATTTCAGAAAGGTAATGTCAGTCTATTAAGGATAAAAAAATATTGTCCTTCATTTATTGCCCAGCAAATGTCAATTTTAGTTGAATCATATCTGCACCGCAGACAGAGGCCTCGAGCCAATATTAATAACAATGGCATCTAATGATCACAGCTATTAAGCACATTACTTCTCAAATGAGATTGTAATTACTCCTGGTTTAAATAAATATACATTCCTTGATAAATACATTGCTAAGCTTCTATTTATAGTTTAGCTAGATTTGCTAACAGGAACCATAATTTCAGATAATTTGGATAATTTTCTCATCAAATTATTATGCTTGTTATCTTAGATTGCTACCTACATAGGAAGGTATAGAGAAAATATAAAATGAAGTATGACTATTTTTAAGGATATGTCTTTATTGCCAACTTGTCTTTTAAAAATAGTTGTAAAATTATATCAAGCCATTGCTTCATCAGAAAAATGTTATGTGTGAAATATAATCAAGAATGTGAATGAAAATGCTTCAGTGATTCCCTTTCTGTCATTTTCTCCCATTTTGTCATTTTATGGGGATTGATGGTATGGATTTTTATAATCTTGGTTAGACAGAGTCCTTTTCCATATGCCAACTGTAAGGCACTGATACTGTCATCCCAGAAAAAAAAAATTGGCATTTGTCAGGCAAATTGATGGGAATGCTTTTCAGAAATCTTGAAGAAAAGAACTATAAGTGTGCAATGTACATGAAAGGAGATACTTGACAGAGTGGGTTAAAAAGGAGGAAACAATAACTCTACACACCATATGTGCACAGTCCCAAAACATTTCTATCTGCGACAGTTCTGTGCTCAATAATAGCACTTTTAAGCCACTTTAACCCTTGCATTTAATATGATGTCTCTTTTTATTAAACCGCATTCATTTTAAGGCCTTCTGAGGCAATGGTCTTAAGCATGTTTGTTTAGGAAACAAATTTCATGAGTGAACTTAGTGGAATAGATTGTGTCTTAAACAGCTATTTCAGTTTAAGGTTTAATAAACCTCACCAAGTTCTTTTTTAATATATGGGGTCCTTGACGTGCTCTCAGTTTAAGAGTTTTCTTGCAGATTTTTTCTTACCAAACTAGGTTAACATCTTCAGTGATAAGTTAATATATGTAATATATTTCACCAACATTTCATCTGTTTCTTCTAATCTTGCTAAACATTTCAGGTATGGTAGTTTGTTGGGGGGAAAAAAGTTTTTAATCTGAATGAATATGTCATATAAGCCAGAGGTCTCCAACCTTGACAACTTTAACACTTGTGGACTTCAACTCCCAGAGTTCCTCAGCCAACTTTGTTCTCTCTCTGCTGGCTGAGAAACTCTGGGAGTTGAAGTCCACAAGCCTTAAAGTTGCCAAGGTTGGAGACCCCTGATTTATAAGCAATATAGCAGTCCTCATTTCAAAACTGATTCTGAATATGTGCCTTGGATTTTATACAGTTACACCACCTGTCTGGTATTCATTAAGGCACTGAATCAGTTTATCTTAAAGATTTAGTAAAAGTCTTAAGACTTCTAAAGCAACCACATTATTTTAAGCCTGCATTAAAGCTTTAAAATAGACTTGATGCACTAATGAATAATAGAAAACTGCTATACTCATGTGAGGTTCCAAAGAATTTCTTCTGAAATCACTTTTGACGTGAAGACTTTCTAACAAGTAATGGTATTTGTCCTAACACTTAGGTTTGCCAGCAGAATAATAAGCTAAGCTATAGCCAATACCTGCTGATACTTTTATTGTATCCAAGGCATGGTTGCCAAATTCAATATATATAGTGTGTACATATATGTATTCACACACACATAAACACACACACAATTAATTTTCTGTGTATGTAGAGACTTACCTGCTGCCATCAGCCACAAAAATAATCCATTCACATTTTTATTTGTCTCATTTCTGCAAAGCCAACAAATTTATCTTCTGTGTGAGTTAGAGGCAGCAAGATTAATTCTTTCCCACAATTTTTCCTAGGTAACCTTTCCTTGGGTAATAGGATCACAGAAGTGTAGAAGAGCTCAATTTTTGAATGTACATATTCATTAACACAGGCAATATAAGTTAATAATATAAGTTGCCTTGAACAAGTTGAAAGACTGAGTTCTTTAGATAATTTTTAATTTTGGAAGCAACACATATTAATATTTAAAGAAATATGACTTTATCCGGACTGATTTGTTTCTTATTTTTAATACTAACTGTGTTATGCATGTATATGTAAGCATACAGGTGTGTGTGTGTGTGTGTGTGTGTGTGTGTGTGTGTGTGTGTGTGTGTGTGTGATTGTAGTGTGATGAATAAGTGTACACATTATAATTCTGTTACTTATGGATTGATGATAGCATATACTTTGAGGATGAAGTCAAATCTATTCAAAACCTTTCTGTGTGTACGTTGTTGATTTTATTTTTTTGCTGTTAGGATTAAGGTTATGTATGCATCAATTGTACATACAGGTAGTTTTCATTAATGGCCACAATTGAAGCCAGAATTTCCATTGTAAATCATTGGAATTGTTACTGAAGTTGTTCAGCAAATCATCTGGTCATTCAATTAATCTATTCTCCTGAATGGACATTTTGCTGGACATTGGCAAAAAAAGACACAAGTCGTATCACATGACGTGGGACACTGCAACCAGTCATAAATACAAGCTAGTTGCTAATTAATTAAAATGTAATCATGTGACTATGGGATGTCTGCATTCGTGTGAGCGTGCAGCAGTTGTAACTTCAAGAAGGGGTTGTAAATAACTTCTTGAAATCTGTCATAACTTTGAATAGTTGTTAAGCCACTAATCATTAAGTGAGGACTAACTGTAAGAATACAGTACTTACTTGCAGGATCCAACTGGGTCAATCATAGGGACCAGAGGTTTAGTCTTCCAAAGCATGGAATCATGCAGCTGGAAGAGACCTTGGAGGTGTTCTAGTCCAGGGGTTGCCAACCTTTTGGACTTCAGGGACCACTAAACTCATAATTTTAAATCCTGCGGACCACTAATATGAATTTTGACTGATGGTGGCTTGCTGACATTTTCCCAGGGTCTCTGCAGAAAGCAGCAGAGACT
The DNA here is from genome assembly GCF_049901735.1 of Notechis scutatus. Taxonomy (NCBI): domain Eukaryota; kingdom Metazoa; phylum Chordata; class Lepidosauria; order Squamata; family Elapidae; genus Notechis; species Notechis scutatus. The sequence goes on from NC_142013.1 coordinate 32,620,862, forward strand.
TGGGAAAATCCCCAAAAACATCTGCAGGAAAATTCCCCACCCCATTTTCCTACCAATTGATCATTCCTTATTTGAGATCACAGGATACCATTTCCAGCTTCATTCTCGGGGGGAGGGGGGAGAGAGAGAGACTTTTGGCTTCATGCAAGGAAGGCAGCAGAAGCAGCAGAAGTCTTTCTTGCTTTATCTTCCCCCAAACTCCACCAGAAATGAGACTTTGTGAGACTTGTTGCGCTGGTGCAGCCTCTTGGAGCAGGATGCCTTGCATGGTCCCAAAGTCTCATTTCAGTGGAGTTTGGGGGAGAGAAAGAAAGACTTTTGTTGCTTTCCTTGCGTGCAGCCAAAAGCAGAAGAAAGAAGCAGAAAGAAGCAGCCAGTGGCCAGGCCAGGCACGTGGGGTGAGTGGGGCAAGTTTCCCCCCTCCGTCCTTTCCCCCTCCCTCACTACCTTGTGTTGTTCGCAATGCAAGCAACACAAGATTTGTGTTCCTGCAGGTCATGTGGGAGGTGCAGCCTTGTGTTCCCGCGCAGCCTGGATTAATTGTTTTGGGAGGTACTTTGGGGGTGACATTTCTCTGAGGCCCACCAAAATTTTCTCATGGACCACCAGTGGTCCCCGGCCCACTAGTTGGCAACCACCATTCTAGTCCAACTTCCTGCTCAAGGCAGGAATTCTTATTCCATCACAGACAAATGATCATCCAATCATTTCTTGAAAACCTCCTGTGGAGCACCCATGACACTAGGAGGCAAGTTGTTCTATTGATTAATCAACTCCAGTTATAGTTTCTGTTATGAAATGATAGGTCAGTCTATAATAAGGCTTCCCTCATCTATAAACTGATTGTTGATGTGAGGGCTGACCTGACATGTGTCATTGGGGCTTGGCTGGATCCTGAAGGAGGCCTTGTCCTTTCTGGAATCTGCCCATATTTTGAGTGGGCCCTTCATCAGTCAACAGGACTGTTGATTTTATTACAAGCTTATCAAGTACTTAGGAGGTGAACAGTCAACAGGACTTAGGAACAGTCAACAGGACTGTTGATTTTATTACAAGCTTATCAAGTACTTAGGAGGTGAGGGCTTGGAAGCACAAGGAATCAACAGCCAACAACTTAATAGCCAGCCACCAACACTCTAATAAATAACTAAAAAACCACACACAACCAGTCACCATGTAAATACCACACACAGAATAGCCAAAGCACACACTCTGCTAGAGAGAAGTTTTCTGAGGATGGGCTCCAACATGACTCTAAAAGCTTGGAAGACTAAACCTCTTGTCCCAGTGACTACCCTGATTGGATCCTGCAACATAATCCTGGAACACATATAGTTGCCTTCATTTGTAACAATAATTGCTTGCTCATTTTAAACAGCAGATTGTTCCCCTGCTTCAAATGTGAGCTCTGCTGGGTTTATTCTGAGTTTGGCATCCTGGGAGAGAAACTAGATCCCTGTCAAGTGTCCTCATCACAGGAGAACAAATGGCAATGCAGCTGTTCTAGCAACATATTACAAAAAAAAAAAAAGTTATAGATTATGTTTTCCCCTCACCTCTCCGGCTCTTTTATTTTCCTGTCAATTGAAATAGTGCCAAGCAGAAGAGAAAGGAAAAAAGCCTCTTTTGCTCTCATGTTCACTTCAGTCACTGTTCAGTTTTATAACTTGAGCCAAGGCAAGCCTTGCTGATATGTAGTCTTTAAAGTTTTACTTTTGTCATGCCAAGCTTGAAAAGACAACAGGGATTCAAGAATCAGTGCTGTCCTATGCAGGGCAGTTTTAAGTTTTCTCTGATAAGTGGAGGCAATGGTGCAATTTATGTAAATTTTGGAAAGAAATATTGCTTATCATGGCATCATTTTTGCTAAAGGAAGTAAAATTAACCCATACCTGGTATGATAATACGAGGGATTTTTTTTAATGCAGTCTTTGGAAATTGCACTAGAACAGCAAGGGGAAAATAACTTTCTTTCTTTCTTTCTGAACAATATAATTGGAACTGTGGGAATTAGCAAGGTTAAATTATTCACAGTGAAGCTTAGCAATTGTTCCCTGATTTCAAAGAAAACAGAAGGAGTAGCATTAAGAAAAAAAACATAAATGTTAAAATTACTGCTAATTTCAAAGCACAGCTTCTTCACTTTCCCATTAAGGTCCATGTTTAAAATGGAAGATGGTTTTATGTTTGTATGTTTTGTTTGTATATGTTTGTCTTAAAAAATAAAAACTTTTTTTAAAAAAAGATCCATGTTTATGCTCACAATAGATTTAATTTTAATTGAACACTGGACAATGGAGATATGTGGTTTCAACCAATTGCTTTTGTAGAAGCACATATCGACAACTCTAAGCAATAATAGAAAAAATAAATGTTCTTCAATTGAAAGCATTGGCATGAATTTAATCTTACAATAGTGGTCAGAAAGCTGGTAAAAGTGTTATATGTTACTATTTAATATATTTGAATCAGATTTAAGATGAGAGAATTTTTGGATTCTGGAATTTTTGGTGCAACTTACAATTGCATATCACTTAGAAATAAAGCAATGTATCATGATGTTTCAAACAGGGACAGTCTGGGATGTATCTCTGTTTGCTGACTGATGCTGCTTTAACAAAGCATTACAAGATTGCCTAAAATTTAAGTGATGTGAAATTTAGAATAAATTCTCACAGAACAAAAAACTACAATCTTATTGTTAGATATTAGCTGCCTGGTGAGATTTGAACTGCCAAATTGCAGGCAGCTGGCAGTCAGCAGAAGTAGCCTCCAGTACTGCATTTTAACCACTGCAGCATCACAGCTCATTAAATGATTAAATTAAATTAAATTTATTTATTTAAATGGTTCATTGGATGTGTGTTGAAGAGTGTGTATTAAATGAAGAGCACAACAATTTCTAGAAAATTACAATAACATTAGTAATAAGTTCATTATCCTTATAAGCTTACTACAAAATGCAAAAATTTATAATATATACTTATTAGAAAAGTACCAAGGCTACTTAATAAATGTATGGATACATGAGATTTTAGGCAGACATTTCCTGTTTTATACAAACTCTTAGTCATTACAATGACAGTGTACACTGTCAATAGCAATTATCAGTAACATCTGACAATGTCTGCACATGCTTGATCAACATGTGCCAGGATATTCTGTGTTTGAATTAGCCCTGACCAGTCATTTTCAGATGCACTAACTTTAATTTTAACATCGCTAATGGTATTGAGTCTACATAATCAGTAATGATGGATGAAGAATAATAAGAATTAGAAATGAATACATCTTTGCACCACTATAGTGCACACCAAGGTTTCTGAACAATTAATGCCTTTCCAGCATGAGTTTAATTATTGCAGCCTTGCCTGGGATTTTGTAGCCTTAAGAAATCATTGCTGTACTATCAGTCACCAAAACATAATCTTTAATTTTCCATACATAGCTTTTATATTTGCAGAATGCAAAAATATTTTCTCCATATTTTCCTGTCTTCTACCAATTTAGTATCTTCCATTCCCAAGTAGAATTCAAAGATTTGTGACTGTTTCAATAGGGTTATGCACCATATGAATATTATCTTGTTCAGTTCTTGATTGTATTCAATCATTCAGCCCCACAATACAAGATAATCTGTCAAACTTTATCACATTTAACTTTGTTATTTTCTTTTTTTAAAAAACTGCTTCTCTATTTCACTTTGTTCTTACTCACTCTTAGAAAGATAAAGGAGTGGATATCACATCTTAGATCATTTTAAGAAGGATGTTAAGAAGGATGTTAACATAATAGCTGGGAATCACAAAGGTTTCAAATGTAGCTATTATAAGAAGATATTCTTCATTTCACAACAATGAAAAGGAATAGATGGGGGAGAAGAGATGGAGATATATGTTATGCCAACTAATTTTAAGCTGCCTGTGCCAAAATTGTTGGGTTAAAATGGAGGTACTACATCAAAGGTGCAATAGAAAAAGACAAGTATTATATAAATGTAAGTAGTCAACCACAGTTTAGAAATAAACAAAAATAGTTTTAGTTAATGGTTTAGGTGAGATCTAGGAGAAGAGAATCTGGCTAAGGCATGAAAGCTAGATGGATTACCATGTTGGAAAATGTTGGATAATAGCATGGGCCTGTCCATTGCTAGAAATCAAGTTTGATTGGAATAAAAAAAATCAGCAATCTTTACTAAAGTTTTCTATTGTGTGCAATCATTCCAAAACCACTTAGAAAACTAAGAATATATCTTATATCAATTAGAGCCTTGGTCTTTCTAGTCTACATTAACAGTAATGCAATGGAGGTTTAGACAGTAGTGCTCTAACCAGAGATGCCAGAATGCCTCCAGAAGAATTTATATACAAACCATGCGTTCTCTCAGTGTGCTATAGCTAAATGTCATGTTATTCTACTCACTATGACTTTGTGTACCCTTCTATCCCAGACAGAAAGCAATTAGGAAGATATACATTTACTTTTGGTAGTTCTGAGATTATATAGTCATGAAATGATAAATGTAATTTCATTTAAGTTTTGTTGACGTGCAATAGATGTTAGTGAACTGAAATTTAGAAGGCAAGATCCTATGCTACATTGTGCTAAAGGATCTAATTTATAAAACTAAGCAGCACTAGTACTAATCTGTTTTGTACTTCAAATATATTAGTGCCTAAAATGGCCCAACTATGCAATCCCCTGACAAAGCTAGTAATAATAATGAGATGTTTGTTTGCCTAAGACTTTGCTAAGTTGAAAAACAAATAATTCTCTTCTTAAACAGTCAGTAACATAAATAGTTACAATCAGTACAGCCATGTTGCTATGGTGCTGATTATTATTCATTCACATCTGGAAAGAATAATTTTTCCTGGAACAGAAAAAAAAAAAAATCCCGGCTAGCTAGGTAAACATAGAAGGGTCTTCTCCTTGCTTTAAGAAGCTAATATCTAATCTTGGCCCCATAACAGGAACATAATGACATTGGAAACAGGGACTTCATATTTTTCTTACAACTTTTTTCTGGATATGTTTTTTTCTAATATGACAATTGATTTTTGTTGTTTTCTGTTGACATTTAAAAATACAATATTCTTTACTTGTTAGTTGTCACTTATTCCAGGTACATATTCTTTCCTCACAACTTCTACCCCACCAGCATTTCTATTTAGGCCAACCCTTCTAAAGTAGCAATTGCTTCTGCTTCTTCCAATATCCTAAGAAAATATCATCCAATGACTGTCCTCCACTTGAACTAACATTGGTTATAAATTTACAAAAATCAACAGTACCCCACTCCATCCTATAAAATAAAATAAAATAAATCACCAACAATTTGTTCTATAAAAGCACAACTGACTTTTGATAAATTGTGTATATGTGAGCTTGGTTATATATTTTGGACTTAAGACTCTCAGCACTATTGGCATTGCCAATATGGATACCAGGTTATCTTTTCCTCTTGGGTGAGAGAAGACACAGGAGGCTTAACCATTTGCGTTTCTTTATTACATCGTTCAGAACAAAGAACAGCAGCCCCAGCAGCTCCTTTTCTACCCCCAGGCTGCCGGGCCGCAACCAGTGACAGCTCTTCAATTTCCCGCCGCCACTGGTCAACCAATCAGGGCATATATATAATATCTAACACCCCTCCCCACCTGGTCCAGCTCACCCAATCCTGTTCCGCCTACTGTACGTAATCACGCAAGTATGCAGAACTCTTATGGGTGCGACTAGACCTGCGCAGCTCAGTCATGGGTTGGTCTTCGAGCTACTCAGTTGGAATTATTGCCTCTCCTGCTCCCCTATGTGGAACCTCCTGGAATTTTCTTGCCATGGAGGCCGATCTACTTCCACTAGATGCTGCCCTTTTGCTTCCTTCCTTGGATTGTTGCTTTCTGTGTGTGTCTAGTGAGTGTCTGCTATTTTCATTTGATTCTTACAACACTATTGTTGATTGTTGAGATTGTGTACTTGTTTTTAATTGTTGAGCTTGAGTAGTTGTTAAGGCCTGTTCTATGATATTCCTTATTTGGTTTGGGTGGTTGGGGTCTTCCCCTTCTTCCCTGTTATTGTTGGCTGCATGTGAAGGGTCTCCCCCTTCCTCTCTCTGTGTAATGCATGTGTTTGAAAGGTCTCCTCTTCCTCCCTGTTTGTTCCCTGGCTTTGTAGTTGATCAATGTGTCTTTTCCAAATCCTGCCTTCTATAGTCTCGACTCTGTATGAGTGTGGCCCTGTTACTTGTACCACCATTGCTGTTACCCATAATGGGTCCCCTGTTAGGGTTTTTGCATATACTGATTCCCCCGTTTTGAAATTTCGGCATTTGCTGGATGAGTCTAGTGGTTTTTCTGTTGTGTAATTGCAGTGTACTCTGTCTAATTGTGATCTCAATTTCCTTCCCAAGTTCAAGTTCCGCAGGGCTTTTATTTGTTGCTGCACTAGGTGTTATGTGTTGTATACTTAATAATTTATCTATTTTTGCTTGCAAGTCACCAGGCCCTAGTTTCTAAAGTGTCTCTTTCGTGTGGCGAACCATGCATTCAGCCAAACCATTAGTGGATGCGTGAGCAGGTGCTGAGAGGGCATATCATACCCCATTTTGTGCTAAGAACACCTCAAACTGTGTGGCTGTGAATTGAGGCCCATTGCCAGATACTAAGATATATTAAAGGCCATGTGTAGCAAATAGTTTCCTTAGGGTTCTTATTACTGCCTCTGTCATTGTGGATTGCATGATGCTGACTTCCAGCCATTTAGAGTATGTGTCCACTACAATAAGAAATGTGTGTCCCCTGACTGGCCCCGCAAAATTGATATGTATTCTAGACCAGGGTCCCCTGGGTAATTCCCACTCGTGTTTGGGGGCTATGGGTGGTGCTAATCAGTTTTCCTGACAATTCTGGCAGGCGGATACCTAGGCCTCTATTTCCTTATCCATCCCTGGCCACCACACATAGCTCCTTGCTAATGATTTCATTTTGACTATCCCAGGTGCCCTGCATGCAGCATCTCCATTATTTCATCCCTTAAAATTGCTGGAATTATGACTTGATCATCCCACAAAATACAACCTTTCAGTATGGATAGTTCAGTTTGTCTGTTTTTGAAAGGTTTGGTTTCTTTGGATTGTTCCTGTTCAGGCCACTCCCTCCTTACCCAGTTCAAAATGTGTGCCAGAGTTCTGTCTTTCACAGTTGCTCTCGCGATATCAGATGCTGTAACTGGCATTCATTGCACTGTCTCTATCAGTAATGTAATGGTAGCTGGTGCTGGGTCTTCGTCCTCGCTGGGCAGGGGGCATCTGCTTAATGCATCTGCATGATCAATCTCTTTTCCTGGTCTATGGATCAATTTGTAATTGTACGCAGATAAGAATTCTATCCAATGGGATTTCCGGTTTGCAGCGCTTCGGAGCAGGCAGGAATCCGTGACTGTGCGCGGTTTCTGCCTGTGTTCACTGCCCGAGTGCCCCGAGCCATTTGGCTTCGGGGCTAAGCCACCTCCGTAGAAGGTGGCGAAGACAGGGGGGGTCTGGCAGGGTTGAGAGACATCGCACCTCTCTTCCCTAGCCGGCTAAACCCCCTTTTCCAAAGGCAGCTGAGCGGCGGTCAGCAATGGCCGCCACATAGAAGAGCTCAGCCGGAAAAAGAAAGTGCAGGAGGAGCTGTCAAGAAATGAAAGTGATCTTTGCTGACCGGGACAAAGTAACAGTGAAAGTACCCTGGAATTTAAAGCTTATTAAAGATACATTGTTTCCAGAATGTGTCAAGCGGCGAATGGAAATTAAAGAAAAAACTTCTTGTCTTTTCACTCTCCTTCCGAATGTGACAGTGATAGAACTTTAAGAGAAATCGGAAAACTCGCATTGGAGGTATGGATTTCTGAATATTTAAAGGAAAATCTTTTTGCTGTAAGTGGGAAGGGAGAGGAAAAAAAATTGGAGCAGAATTTAAACAAGGGGGAGACTGCCTAGAATTTTAAAGAGCTATTGAATATTAATAAGACTTCTAAAAGATATATCTTAATTGGAACTTTTTGATCAAACAGCAACCCCAGAAAGAGAAATGGAAGAAAGAAAAAAGTATTAAAAGAAATAGCTTATTTGGATTGTTTGGTGACTTTGGAACTCTTGGGAATTATTTTTGATTAAAAGCACTCGGGTGGTTGTTTTGGAAAAAAAATCTTTCTCTTTACAATGGCATCGCTTGTGGATGAATTAAAAACTGAATATCAAAAATATAAAAAAGAAGAACAAGATGGGAAAGATACTTTGGGCACTCTTTTTCAATTTTTAGAAATGGCGGTATGTACCTATGAAAAATTGACTGCGCAGCATGCCGACTGGGATAAAGAAGAAGCCATCTTTGATGAACAAATGATCCTATTTGGGGAGGAGGAGAAAGAGGAAAAGAAAAAGGGGATTTTAAGGCTTGAAAAAACAACCAAAAAAGAGAAAAATGAGGTGAAAGGTGGATACAAGGTTAGAAAACAACAGGAAGGGGGAAAGCAGAAGAAGAAAAGGGAGGAGGAGAGAGAAAGGGGTAAAAAGGGCAAGGAGAAGAATAAGCAAGGGAGAAAGGAAGGGATGAGAAGCCTTAATGGTGGGAAGCAAGATTTAAAGAAATAGTGGTCTTATATACTTATAAATATGTTGTTTTTTGTGTTGCTGTTTTTTTTTTATAAAATACATTGTGTAATTTTAGAATGTACTAAACAGAATCCCAATATAAGTTAAGTGTTATATTAAGTATTATTAAGTTAGGGGAAAGAGTTAAAGGCGTCATACTCAATTAGTGTACAGGAGAAGTTAGTTTAAAGAGAAAAGATGAATGGATAGCTGGAAATAGAACAGACAAAGAATGATAAGTATTATGATTTGAACTGAGATGAGATAAATAAAATAAAATTAAGAAAGATAAAAGAGGGAAGAAGCTATATAGAAAATTGAAAATGGTAACAAGATATGGAATGGTATATAAAATGAATATGATTTTTGAATTTCTATCTGTACGAAGAGTTTTAACCCGGGATCAAGCAACTTTCAGAAAAGATGTTTTATGTTCTACGTTTTGTTTGATTGTGTATTGTTCTTGAAAAGCAATGAAATTTTAATTAGCAAGAAATAAAATTTGAATAATAGAATGAAAGGGAGAAATAAAGAGAAGTTGGGATAAGATGTGAAGTTGAACAGATAACGTAAATATATATATTATAATTTGGAATTATTCTGTATGTTCTATTGGTTTTTTCAGAAAAGATCTTTTATGTTATTATGCCTTGTTTGTTTGTGTATTGTGTTGTAAAAACTAATAAAATTTGTTTTTAAAAAAACAATGATAATAATGTATGCATATATGTTATATTGATAATATGAGAATTTATACAAACTGTAAGTGAGGACTATGGAGAGAATGCACAAAAGATTTGTAATCAACCAACGCACTGTATGTATGTAACTGGAAGATGGGTTTATGTTTTGTTTGTGTATGTTTGTCTAAAAATAAAAATTCTTATTAAAAAAAAAAGAATTCTATCCAATGGGTCATTCTGGGGGACATGATGTTTGGGGTGTCTTTATCCCCTGCGATGATTCCCAAAAGGGGTTTGTGGTCAGTGATCAATGTGAAATTCCATCCATATATGTATTCATGGAATCGCTTGATCCCAGTAACTACAGCCAACGCCTCCTTGTCTAGTTGGCTATAATTTTGTTGAGGTTTGGATAATGTCTTTGAATAAAATGCTATTGGGGCTTTCTTTCCATTTGGCAAAAGGTGGCTGAGTACTGCACCCACCCCAAAAGGCGATGCATCGCAAGTTACTATTATTGGCAAGGTTTCATTGTATTGAATCAGTAGGCATTCTGATGTAATTAAGTTCTGTATTTCTTTGAACACTGCCTCTTCTCTATTTCCCCAAACCCAGGCTTCTTTCTTGTCAACCAGTCTGTGGAACGGTTCTGCTACAGTTGCCTTCTGTGGTAAGAATATATGGTAAAAGTTAATTAGTCCCAGGAAAGCTTGTAATTCCATTTTATTTTTTTGTCTGGGGGCATCCCTGATTGCTCTGGTTTTACTGTCCATGGGGTGGATGCCATCTTTGTCTATTGAAAACCCCAGGAATTCTACCCTGTCGGCTGCTAGTTGGCATTTTTCTTTTTTAACTTTAAGCCCCACCTCCTTGAGAACTTCCCTTAAGCAATCTTGTAATTGCTCTTTGTTCTCGGCTGAGATGAGGACATCGTCAAAATAAGGCACCACCCCCTTCAGTCTGTGCAATAAGCATTCCATGAGGCTCTGGAATAGTCCTGGGGCCATGGTTACCCCAAATTGCAAATGGTTACATTTAAAAGACCCTCTGTGAGTCACAATTGTCTGTGCTTCTGCTGTTTCATCATCAACTGGTAATTGCTGGTAGGCTTGTGCAAGCTCTAACTTTGCAAAAAAAATTCCTCGCCCCAAAGAGTGCAAGAGGTGCTGCACCACTGGGACGGGGTACGTGCTCTGCTGTAACATCTGGTTCAGGGTCATGTGGTAATCAGCACAGATGCGCACAGATCCATTTGGCTTTATAGGGATGACTATTGGGGTTTCCCACTTTGCATGATCTATTGGTTCTAAAATCCCTTGAGAAATGAACTTGTCTAACTGCTCATCTATTTTTGGTTTAAGTGCGAAGGGGCCTTGCTTTTAGTCTGACCAGTGCAATATTGGGGTCTAAATTAAAAGAAATAGGGGACTCCAAATACTTGCCTAATTTTCCATCAAAGACGTCCCGGAATTCCTCTGTCAGTTGGCCCTCCCACTCAGTATCCGTGATGCTTTGTATTCCCCGTGAATTCAATTCCCAACGGCTTGAACCATTTGAGCCCCAGCAGACTTGGCCGGTCCTGGTCTACCACAGTTAAATGCAGGATTCCAGAGTAATTTCAAAAGGAAACTCTGAATTCTCCAATGCCCATGACTGGAATCTTGCTCCCCTGATAGTCTTTTAAAATTATTTTTTGTTTCTTTAGTTGTATTTTTGTCAGTTGGGAATTATTCTTTTGATGTATCCCATGACACCATTGATAGAAGAAACCCCGAATCCACTTCCATTTTACATGGCTCACCTTCTATTGTAATGTTAACATGTATTTTCTTAGCGTTTGGTATGCTGGAGTGTCCCACAATTACCGTCTGGTGCGTTTCACCTCTTTTTGTGCTTGGCTTGTGGTTCCATTGATTCTTTCTATTTTGACCCCCATGGTTTTCAGTTTGATTTCCCCAAGTTCTTGGGCGTGTACTTTGCCTTGGTTTTCGGTTGTTTGGCTTGAATGCTCGGCATGCTCTTGCGATGTGCCCTCTCTGCTCACAGCGTTGGCAAATAGCATCTCAGAACCGGCATTCTGATCTAAGGTGATTTCCTTCACAATCTATACACCAAAATTCCTTCCATTTCCTTTCTCTGCTGTTCTGGTGTTGCTCAGGGTGGAGTTGATTCACTTCTTCATCATCTGCTGACCACAACCCATATTCGAGGTCTTAGTGGTGAATGGCGGCAGTGTCTTTTTGGAGGGGTTGTGAGTGGGGGGTTTGTGGATTCTTATTCATTTTTCTCATGGCTGTGGTGGACTTCTGCGATGCTTCTACTGTGGCTGCTTCTTCAATAGCCTCTTTTAGTGTTATTTTTGGTTTCGTTAGGAGCTGGCTCTGCAAGGTCAGGTCTCTCAGTCCCAGGACTACCCAATCCCTCATTGCCTCATCCACATTCAGGAATTCAAATGCCCTGGCAATGTCCCTCAGGTTAGCTACGAAATAATTTATGCTTTCTCCTTCCTTCTGATCTCTCTGGTAGAACTCGTGTCTTTTGACCAGACAGGGTACAGGGGGAGTGTAATGTGCCCTCAGAATCCATTCCAAATCTGGCCATGCCATTGTCTTTACATCGCTTGGGGCTGCAAGGGCTTTAGCCATCTTGAAAACAGTGGGACCCCAATGCATGAGGAAAACTGCTCTTTTCCTCTGTTCTATAATATCTATCAGGTCACTGCTCTCCAGGAACATTTGGAAATGATTGACATAGGACTCCCAGTTCTCGGTCGTTTGGTTGAATGGTGCGATTGGCGTATTGTTTCCCGCCATGTTGAGTTCTTTTCCAGTTAGCTAGCCATGTTGTTGCAATCCTGCTTCTCTCAGAATCCCACCTTCGTCGCCAGTGTTAGATCATGGGTTAGAGAAAATGCTGGAGGCTTAACCATTTGTGTTTCTTTATTACATCGTTCAGAACAAAGAACAGCAGTCCCGCCCCAGCAGCTCCTTTTCTACCCCCAGGCTGCCACGGCCACAACCAGTGACAGCTCTTCAATTTCCCACCGCCACTGGCCAGCCAATCAGGGTGTATATGTTAATATCTAACAGGCAAGCTTAGAAAAACATATTGATGCTTGAGGTAATTCTTAATGTTGACATATTGTGTATAAATATGAGAGGAACTAAGGCATTATTGTAATTTATGGAATAGGTAAGATGTATTTGTGTATATTTCTGTTTATAGTACAAACTTCTTACATTTGACTCCTCATACACTGTGGCAGTATCTGTGATTCAATGACAGGATTCAGTTTTATCACAAAATCATAGTGGTAGAAGAAATGTTTTCTTGAATAGGCTGCAGTGACTAGACTCACATAACAGGAACCCATAAACTATGGCTCAAAAATCACAATGGCTTGCTTTACATAAGATATTCAGTCCAAACTAACACACACACACACACACACACACACACACACACACACACAATGTTCTAGAACATGTTTTCTACCAACCATTTCCTCTTTAGTTATCATTACGTAATACAAGTAGTATAAAAATTATTGATTGAGCTGTTTGTGGTTGCCAGCTTTTATCCCTACATCTCATATAGTTTTAATTATCTGTTCCTGTTGAATCTTACTGGCTAAATTTCCTGGTTCTCCTCCAACAATTCTGCTATATCTACAATAAATATAGTTAATATTGTTCTTTCTAGAAGTACATTGATCTCAGCCATCTTTCTCAGGCCATCAGAGTGATAAACCTGAAATGAAGGGAATAGGCGTAGAAATAGGAAGGCAGTGGTTTTTTTTAAAAAAAATTCCTCAGTGTATTTGCTCATAGGGAAAATCAGCATGTTCTATTTATTAGCACTATCTGAAATGATGAAAGTAGAGTGGAACAGTGTTTTGAATTGGATATAAGTAAGTTTAGAAGTGAGTGGGGTGTAGCCCAGTGCAAAGTGCAAAGAAGAATCTGTTATATTTAGCAAATAACGAGGCTATCAAACAGTTACACAAGCGGAGAAATATTTAAACCTTCTGCTTCAGGGCATAAGACAACATCTATCTTAGAATAGTCAAAAAATTCTTCTACACATGTTGCAAAAACTGTTTTATACCAAAATAGAGTGGGGAAATGAACTGACTCTCTCTAGTACAATTCCCACAATTCTATCCATTTTCATTCAAATTCAAGATATTGAAGGGATTAACATCAAGTTACCTACTGAGTCTATCTTTACCCAACAGAAGATCTATCGGCTTTCCTTAAAACACAAGTAGTCAGCCTTGACCTATGTCAGTTCAAATGTTGCTGAATTTCCAGTGTCTATAATAAACAAAAATGAGCAGAAAAGCTCAGATACAGTTCAACAAGTTGTGATGCAAGATAGTTTGCATAGATCATCTTTCTAAAGCCTTTTCCTCGTTCTCAGTGCTGCTGATGCAACTGTCTATTCCCATGCCTTTTCTAAGCATGCAAGAGGGAAATAGTTTCCTTGATAGTTGAGAAGTTGAGAAGTAGAGGGAAAATGAACTAATAGCAAAAAAACTACATTGAAGGAACAATTCTGTAAGACATGGAACTGTAAGATCATTTTGACCAAATGTTTCCCAAAACCTGGAACTGTAGAGGTTGAAAGTATGCTAGATAAAATAAAATAGCTCTGATGCACTTTAAATCTGCCTATGGTCCTTTGCTTTCAGCTCACACATTTACAAACCTCACCAATATCTGTTTCTATATTAATCTATATTTTAAAAAACTGCAAAAAGAAACACTTTGTGAAAAGCTGTTAAAATGCACAGGGGTCTGTATTAATTCATTGCAACAAAACACATGAAATTAACACATTCTATAACCAGTAGTGACGGCCTGGCATGGGTCACCAAACCAGTAGTAACTTCTGGCTGGTCATGTTCCCGACTCGGTTGCCCAGTTGCTGCTCACTCACTTTCCTGCCTGCCGATGCTCTCTGTCGCATGCTGCTCACCTGCCTGATGCTCACCTCGTCTAGTCACTCCTCCCTTCCTATGTGGCATCTGGGTCCTTGTGGCTCACCTTTCTAACCTGCCTTCCCACATGGTGCCTGTACTCCAACTGAGCAGCCCTGATCTGCCTGCTCACAGGTAAGCCTGTGAATCACACTAGCCCCTCCCCCACCACCCCCAGACCTAGCTGGGTCCCCCACCATCCCTGGACCTTGCCAGGCCCCCCCACCATCCCCAGACCTTGCCGGGCCTCCCCCACCATTTCTGGACTTTGCCAGGCTTTGCCCACTGTCCCTGGACCTAGCTGCCCTCACCATATCTGGCCCTGCTGGGCCTCCCCACCACCCCTGGACCTTGCCAGGCCCCTCACCATCCCCAGAACTTGCTGTGCCCCCACTATCCTGGTGGCACTGTATGAGTCCTAGCTAGCTGCCCCCCATCCACCCACAGGTTTGGCTGGCTGGCTAAGCTGCCACACGATGCTGTCCCAGATTTTCCTACTATATGGCAGCCACAGCAAGTGACAGGGGAAGTGATCCGACCGGGAGGGCAGAAACCCAGCTGTGTCCTTTAGCAGCACCATTGCTGCAGTGCCTCCACCACCTCTGCCCGCTTCCTTTCATTTTGTCCCCTGGGAGAAGCAAGTGGCAGCAGAGGTGCTCCGACCAGAAGCATGGGGACCTGGCTGCCTCCTATAGCAGTGCTGTTGCCACAGTACCTCCGCTGCTTCCACCTGCTTCCTTTCATTTTGTCCCCTGGGACAAATGAGTGGTGGCAGAGGTGCTCCGACAGGGAGGGTGGATGTCCCAGGGCTGCTCACTTTCTTCATTCTCCTGCCATCCGCTGCTCTGGAGCTCTCTAGATCAGTTCATCCCAGATCAGGTGTGTATGTGAAAGAGAGAGAGTGTGGTGTGTGTGTGTGTGTGTGTGTGTGTGAGAGAGAGAGAGAGAGAGAGAAGAAAGAGGAAGAAAGAAAGGAAGAAAGAAAGAGGAAGAAAGAAAGAGGAAGAAAGAAAGAGAAATAAATAAATAAAAAGAAATAGAAAGGAAGGGAAAGAGACTGTGTGGTGTCTGTGTGTATGTGTGTGTGTATGAGAGAGAGAGAGAGAGAGAGAGAGAGAGAGAGAGAGAGAGAGAGAGAGAGAGAGAGAAAGAAAGAAAGAAAGAAAGAAAGAAAGAAAGAAAGAAAGAAAGAAAGAAAGAAAGAAAGAAAGAAAAAGAAAGAAAGAGGAAGGAAGAGAAAGAAAGAAACAGAAAGAAAGAACGAGAGGAAGAAAGAAAAATAAATGGGAAGGTGGCAGGGAGAGAAAACTCTGTGCTATTATTTTGAACTGTTCCATTATTTATCATATATTAATATTTTACACTGTCCCTACACCTAGAGTGATTTTACTGCATTTCTTTTGCCCAGGACTATCACATATTTTTCAGGGTTTACATGCATTCAATGTCTATAGTCCAGAGAATAAATACACTTGTGTTTAACAGAGTTGAAAGGGACTTTGGAGGTCTTCTATAGTGTGTAGATAATAAAATCCAAAAAAGGTGAACAACATTTTTACAGAACTATAGATAAGTTGAGGCTGGGTGTGACATGGAATGGCTGGGAGGGAAGGGGCCAGGCAAGGCGAGTGACATTGATTTGGCTATGCCCACCTAGTGAGTGAAATTGATTTGGCCATGCCCACCATACCATGACCACGCAGTCACATGACCACCAAGCCACACCTACCCAGTCACACACCCACCAAGCCATGCCCTCCCAGCCACATGACCACCAAGCTACGCCCACCCAGTCACATGACAAGCCACATCCACTAAGCAAGCCAAGCCTACAGAACCAGTAGTAAAAAAAATTGAATCCCACCACTGAATTGTTAGAAATTAGGGTGGGTCAGAATTATCACCTAAAAAATAATTATGCTAACCACTTTTCATGTGCCATCTTTAGTATTTTTATAAGGGAGGAAGAATGCTGGTATCTTTTCAAAGTTTCCCTGAAACAGATAAGACTGCTGTGTCCTTGTTTTAAACCAGGGAAGGAAAGATAGTAAGATTTAATATCTAGTCAATAGATATAGTTGATTTGTTGTAGTTGTTATGCCAGGATTTAAGATTGAGTCAAATGAAGAAATCCCTTTCACTTTCATATTAGAATGACTTATTTTCTTGGATTCAGCTTAACTCCCAAGGACAAGTTTGCCATAGCCAACATGATTTTTTTATATCTTTGAGATTTGTTAACCAGCCCTGATTATTTCATCTTTTTTTGAGATTAGCCAAGCTCCCTCTTATGCAATATGCACTATCTCCTTAAAATCAATATAGCCTCCAGATTTTCTCTTAAACTAAGAGGAACCATAGGAGTCTAATATTCTAATTACCACAGTACATAGCACTGTTCAGATATCAGAGGCCCGAAAAACCTTAAAACATGACTCTTTGCAGGAGACAGCATTATAGCTCATATGTATGAGCCAAGCATGTGAAGTCTATAGGGAATTTACCTTAAAGTTTAGGATAATCTGGAGACCTAATGTGTTGACTAATGTCTAATAAAGAGGCTAATTTATCACTATAGTGGGTTGACAACATTTTTTAGCCCTGTCCTGACAATTTGGGTGCCATAATGGATATGATCAATGAAAAAAGGGAACTTTATCTGAAAGCAAACATTTCCCCTGGAGAAAAGGGGAACATTAGAAACAAAACAAAAGTCTCAGTTTTTCAATTGTAATAATACCTATCATTCTTCAGACTCTGAATTTTCCCCAAAATTAAAGATATTATGGATTGATGCTTTCCTGACTTGGTTTCAAAAACCTCAGTTTTCTGCCATCTTTCATAAAAATTTAAACATAAATAGATAGATCACATCCCAAGGGAAGAAAATAGTTTTACACATGCAACCTTATACAATGCAGTAACAAATCTGGGACTAGAACAACTAGTAACCAAAAACACTAGACTTAACAACTGCTTCGATCTCATCTTCTGCAATAGTTTGAATTCAATATACGGAATACAAATTAAAGAACCCTTTTCCAACAGTGACCACAACATGATAGACTTTTGTCTCAACATACATCCACACAAAAATCATCACAACGACAAAATCCTCAATTATAACTTCAAAAAAGGCAACTATGATCTTATAAACAACGATCTCTCATCCCTTGATTGGCAATTTCTATTCACTGGATGCAATACTGTAGAAGACCATTACAACATATATTTACTTGAAGTCAAAAGAGTCATCAAACTATATGTACCATTAACAACTCCCAAAACCAGAAAAAACAAATTACCCATAACAATAAGGAAGCTTCAATCCAAAGAGAAATCACTTTGGCGGAAAAACAAATCTGGTCACGTTGCCAACTTTAAAAGCCAATACAAAAATTTATGCCACCAGATAAAAACTGAAGGTACCAATTATCACATTAAACAAGAAGAAAACCTTCTAAGCACCAACTCCACCTGCACTTTCTACAATTTTGTAAACAACAAACTAAAACACTCAAGGTCCATCCCACCCCTGAAAGGACCTAATGGTAAAGTCTGCAACGACAACACTATTAAAGCCAAACTCTTTAACACAATCTTTGGCTCAGTATTTGTAAACAGCAATCGATCATGCCCAGTATTTCCTAGTCGAACCACAGACAACTACAATGATCTAATACATATCGATTTTACAGAAGACAATGTTGAAAAAGCACTACACAATCTAAAACCATCTCTATCTATTGGACCAGACGGAATATGTGCCTATTTCTTATAAAAGCTATCCACTGCCATAGCCGAACCTCTAAGCATAATCTTTGAAAAATCTTTGAAAAATCTTTCAGGACCAGTTCCTTGCCAAAACTATGGTCTTCAAAAAGGCCTAGTTGAAAATTACAGACCAATCTCTTTATGCTGCGTCACCTGTAAAGTCATGGAATCAATTATTAACCAATCCATCATCCTCCACTTAGAAACAAACAACCTACTCTCTAATAAACAATTTGGTTTCAGGAAAAAAACTATCCTGTAATCTGCAACTTTTACACTGCAAAAACATATGGACTACACAACTCGATCAGGGCAAAGCAATAGATGCAATCTACATAGACTTCTGTAAAGCCTTTGATTCAGTGGTACACAAAAAACTACTCCTAAAACTAAAATCTTACGGTATCTCTGGACACCTGCATAACTGGATACCGTGTTTCTCATATAATAAGGCCGGGTCTTTTTTTTTTTGAGCCCCGAAAAAATGGCTAGACCATCTTTTCAGGGGTGACTTAATCCCCCCTTGCATCTTCGGGTGAGCGGCGACGGCTTGGATGTTGACCTCGGCGTTGGTGGGGCACTTCGTATTGGGGTCAACGCAGGCAGCACCATATCCGGGTGTGCAACAAATGTACTTCCTAACGGCAAGCCCCCCACCATTCCCCCCATTTTGCATGTTTTAATATAGGCCTATATTTGGGGGGAGGGGCTTAATTTCATTTCATGCCTATAAAACATGCTGGGACTTCCTATTGGGGGAGGCCGTATTGTTGGAGAAACAGGGTAGAAGCATTCCTGTCAAACAGACAACAAATGGTCAAAATTGGGATCGTCCTATCAAATTCTGTACCTGTCAACAGTGGTGTCCCCCAAGTCAGTGTTCTAGGACCAACTCTTTTCATACTCTACATAAATGACCTCTGTGATCATATCAAGAGTAACTGCGTTCTCTTCGCTGATGATGTAAAGCTATTCAACACTACAGACAATACTGCTACCCTTCAAAAAGTCCTTGGCTATGTATCAGAATGGTCAAGCAAATGGCAACTTCAAATCTGAACAAATAAATGCTCTGCCCTACATATTGGCAAAAATAATAATCAGAAAATAAAATACAGGCTGAATAGTCAAGACCTTGTTGATGATCCAAACTCTGTCAAGGACCTTGGAATACTCATCTCTAATGATCTAAGTGCTAGAGCAAACTGTAACTACATAGCCAAAAAGGCGTTAAGAGTTGTTAACCTAATCCTACATAGCTTTTTCTCTGGTAATATTACATTACTAACTAGAGCATACAAAACATTTGCTAGACCAATACTCGAATACAGCTCATCAGTCTGGAACCCACATTACGTATCTGATATTAACACAGTTGAGAAAGTCCAGAAATATTTCACAAGTAGAAATATTTCCACTCCTCTACTTATTGCAGAATACCTTATGCCACCAGACTTGAAATTCTACACCTAGAAAACCTAGAACTACGCCGCCTTCGGTCCGATCTAAGTATAGTATATAAAATCATACATTCAGAAAATAAAATACAGGCTGAATAGTCAAGATCGTGTTGATAATCCAAACTTGGAGTATTCATCTCAAATGACCTAAGTGCTAGAGCCCACTGTTACGACATAGCCAAAAAGGCGTTAAGAGTTGTTAACCTAGCTTTTATTCTGGTAATATTACACTAATAACTAGAGCATACAAAACATTTGCTAGACCAATACTCAAATACAGCTCATTAGTCTGGAACCGACATTAAGTATCTGATATTAACACAGTTGAGAAAGTCCAGAAATATTTCACAAGTAGAAATATTTCCACTCCTCTACTCATTGCAGAATACCTTATGCCACCAGACTGAAAGTTCTAGAACGAGAAAACCTAGAACTATGCCGCTTTCAGTCCAATCTAAGTATAGTATATAAAATCATACATTGCAATGTCCTACCTGTCAATGAATACTTCAGCTTCAACCATAACAACACAAGAGCAAACAATAGATACAAACTCAAGGTTAATCGCACCAAACTTGATTGCAGGAAATACGACTTCAGCAACAGAGTGGTCAATGTCTGGAATATTCTACCTGACTCTGTGGTTTCTTCCCCAAACCCCAAAAAACCTTAACCTTAGACTGTCTACTATTGACCTCACCCTTTTCCTAAGAGGTCTGTATGGGGCATGCATAAGCGCACCAATGTGCCTACCATCCCTGTCCTATTGTTTCTTTTATTTCTTTTATTTTTAAATTTTTCTTATATGTATCCATGTATTCATAACTATGTTTTTACTTATACCTATTATCTTGTAAGCAATTGACAAAAATAAATAAATAAAATAAAAATAAAATAGTTCAATGCAGTGTAGCAGTTGTCCGTTCCTGCAATTAATTTGTTTTTTTAAATATTATTTCAACCAAAAAAACTGATGGTTATCCTTCATTCACTTTTCTAAATCAGTTGTGTTGCTCCCAGTTCATTATACTGCTATCTGTGCACTTGTAGTCAATATAAAAGAAGAATGGAATCTCTCATTATATTTACAGTAATAGTGATCTGTAATTCTTGACCCAGCAAAGCTTTCATCCCTTTGTCTAGCAGTCTGTGGAAGGTAATCAGACTTCTCTATTGTAAGTATCTGGAGTGTGAAATGGAACTGTTACAGGGGAAAGACACTTATCCATTTATTTCTCTTTCTATTTTGGTTTTAATCATATCTAAATATTTCCTGATGTTTGAAATTTCTTTTATACAGTACTTGATTCTCAATACTTGGATTTTTGTTGACTTCTTTGGTTGAACAAGAACACTCTGTTTGACAGTATAGAAACATTATTGTTTTCTGTTTTGTTTTGATTTCTTTTTAGAAAATAAGTATTAGACTAAAGAAGGAAGATGGGATCTTTATGGACCTTTGACTGTGCTTTATTATTTTTGTGAGATATCCCAAACAAGTTATATATAAAGAATCATTGACAGATAATATATTGCTATATGCTTACTTATTATTAAATTTATCCAATTTAGCAATTAAATGTCCATCTTACAACAACAATATTTAAATAGAGAACATTTTAGACAGTAGTGAATGTTACCAACAATGGTCCTATCAATGTCATTCCAAAACTGCAGCTAAAAACAAGCAATAATACAAGCAAACCAGAAATCACAATGACCTAAACACAGCACTTAGACCTTTAAGCTTCTCTTGCTTTGTTAAAGTCAATGCTCATGATACATCATCAGAAAAAGGCTACATAAGAATGATATTCATGAGAGCATGATAAGGCAAAAGCTTGGGGCTTTGAGAAAGAGGCAACTTGTAATTCTACTGTCCCTTTTCTATTGTACATAATATTTTTTCAACTTGATTAACAGAATAAGAGTAATCAAATAAGCAATTGGCTGTTCTACTTTTTTTCAAAGTGCTCTGATGTCTTCTTTATGGGATTATATTTCCCACTTCAGTGGATTTAAAATGGCTACTTCTGATCTTGCTTATAGATTTGCTATCCATTTAAGAAATAATTGATAGGGCCACCTTCTTGGGCAGATAGTCATACCTGAAATTAGAATTTGGAATTTGACATAGGAGATACTGTTACAAGGTAGTTATAAGAAAAGACTTGCCAGGGTTCAAAATAGCTACCAGGTCAATTTGCCAGAATATAATCCTTGCTTTAGGACATTCATAATGAGACACCAATGTACTTTCCCTTCCCTCTGGGCTGAAGCCACCCACCACACTTAACACTGTACACCTATCGATACTGATTTTCCCAAAGGAAGATTATGATGCTTTTTTATTTCTTGGTTTCAGAAACTGAAGTAAACATTAGATGACAGCAAAAGTATACCATCTAGTGATACTTTTGGAGTTTAGAAGTATAATAGCTCTAATCTAAATATTTTATTAAAAAAATACAGGTGTAATGCTACTTTTTACACTGAATGTATTATAAACAAGTGTAAACCCCAATGCACACATGAAAATAATAACTATATTAGAAGCTGGTACTTTGCATTGCAGTATGGCATTTTTTCCCATGTTAATTAAAAGAAACTAAAATTAAACTCATTTTGTAGAAGGAAGCTGGCGGTCATTAGCAGAATAATTTGTGGATATATTAGTGTTCATAGGCACTGTATTTAGAAACTCACATATATAGTAATATTTTGCCAAAATCTATTTCTCCAAATTTTCTCATCTGTGAAAAAAAGCGTTCTGCTTTTAGTATCTCAGTTTTTTGAATTTTTAGATGGCTAGATTTTCCTTTAGTGATATTTTCAAACTTTTATTATTTAAAGGAGCAAAACACTTGATTGTTCTTGGGTTTTGCATTATATTTCCTTTTATCATTCTTCATCTTTCTTGTCTGCTCACATCCTTAGCTGAAAACATTTACATTGGGAGAAGTTTCCCCATTGTATTATCCCATGGCTATAATCACAACCTGGGAACCAGGAAGGTTGTAGAATACTTGAAAAGTATGATTCTATCACCGAAAGGATTCACCCTCCCTGTTTCATATAACTATATTGTAGCTAACATAAGTTTAGTAACTCACATAAATCAATCTATCAATGTATGAATCAATCTATCAGAACTGAATAACATTGTCTGAAGAAAATTTTTCAGCATAACAGAGGAATGTAATATAATTTAAAATTAAGTGACTGAAAATAAGGTGAATATTCACATTTGAGGAGAGATAAGTACCAATGAGGTTTCTGTTTTCTTTTCTATCAGTAAAAGGAGAGTACATTTATAATTCCATACATTCCAGCTGTCAGGATTCCGGCAGTTACTCCAATTAAATCATATGCCTCAAGCCACACTCTCAAAACTAAAAAGGAATCATTAGAAGTTAACATTCCAGCACTAGCCTGGGCGTAGCCAACTCTGAGACATGTAATTCACTGTCACCCTTGATCCTGCTTCTCCCCCCACCCCTCTGGGTGTATCATCCAATGAAACATGTCCATAGCCAAGAATCATCAATCATGCTCTCCAATTAGATTTTTGTGCAGCAGAAGCTTCAGTCATCTAATCAGTCTCTGAAGAAAATATGAATGGAATGTACTTTCGATTCCACACTGCTGCCTGCTCTTTGAAACTCCCCCCCTCTTTCTGTTGACAACTATAAAACGTGCATACAAAATGTTTTATGAGTTGACATTCGGCTCCCCTCACTTCTTGAAGGTGACCTGTACAACACACACAAAAACAAATTGATTGCAGATATGGAAGCTTATGCTCATGAAACCCCCCAGGCTTGGTTGGATTTTCTGCATGGAACCTTGCTACAAGGAGATCAGCTTGGACGTTCCTACTCTTTACCCATGATGCCTCTCATAAGGGGCACCCTTCCACTTGATTAAATATTGGAGTTGTCCCCTGTGCCACCTCGAATTGGGGATTCATTGCACCTCATAATGGGTTTGACCTCCTATGACCATGGGATCTAGGGCTCATGAGGTAGGGGCTTTCAGCGTTAATCCTACCACGGGTTTTAATAGGCTACTATGGAATACTGGGTGTATTTTCCCTAACAATCAGGGCAACTTCAATTGCACCGTGACTGGATTGATGATCTTTACAATGGGGAATGGTCCCATGAACTTTGGCCCCAATTTCTTGCTAGGAAGTCTTAACCTCAGATATTTGGTGGAGAGATAGACCTTCTCCCCCAACTGGAATGGTCGTTGTGGGGTTTGGTGTTTGTTTGGTGTTTGTCTCTTATAGGTCTCTGCCGCTTTTGCCAGTGTTTTTTGGACATTCTCCCAAGTTGCTTTCAGCATTGACATCTGATAGGTCAGGCTGACTGAGGAGGGTGGGGGTCCCTTGAATACTCAGATATTGGGACAAAGTCCATGCCGCTCACTACCTTGAAGGGGCTTAGTCCCATCCTACTGTGAACAGAATTATTGTATGTGACCTCTGTGAAAGGCAGGAGGTCTGCCCAATTGGACTGCTGATAATTCACATAGCACCTCAGATACTGCTACACCATGGCGTTCAATCTCTCTCCCCCCCCCACTAGTACTTGGATGAAAGGCTGAGCTAAGGCCCTGGGATGACCCAATAGATCGCAGGAACTCCCTCTAAAATTTGGCCATGAATTGGACCCCTCTGTCTGAGATAATTCTCCGTGATACTCCATGCAGGTGGTAGATGTGCTTCAGGAACAGCTTGGCTAACTGGCGGGCTGAGGGTAGTCCACTGCAAGGTATGAAATGTGCCTGTTTGGAAAATTGCCGTGTTTCCCCCACTTTTTGGCAACTCCACTATGAAGTCTATTGCAATCTCCTACCATAGCCTCGTCGGCTCTGCTACCATTTGTAGCAGTCCGGGGAGTTCCCCCCTTCTTTCTGTTGACAACTATAAAACATGCATACAAAATGTTTTATAAGTTGACACCAGCTATTAACACTGTTATGGAGTGACATTGTGTAATGAGGGATTCTGGTAAAACACTTGAAGCATTATATTACTGTTTTGAAAAATAGAAGAAAATAAAATAATGTTGCAGAGGTAGGTCTTGATTAATTTCAGTATTGAAGCTTGTGATGTCCACCTTTGTTTGACTTTGACTCAATATTGCCTTTAAGGCAGGATTCAACATCTGCATTAGCTCATACAAGTTAAATTTACAGCCGGATGCATAATAACTCTTAGTCTCTTAGCAGCTATTGCAACAAATTGATGGACTGTAGGAAAAGTTACTTTAAATGAATTGCAGTGGAACAGAACAAACTCTTGATGCCAACATACATCCATACTCCAGCTGCTCTGGTGACACCAGGAATAGAGTGATGTATTCTTCTGATTCTATAAAAGTTCATTTTTTATCAAAATGGCCATATCTATCTACAAAACAATCATGAATGATTCAATGAAACAATCAATCCTGAATTATTTGAAAGAGGCCGGGGCTGTTACAGGTTTGACTCTTAATTTTCCTTCTTTGTAAGGATACATTTCATATTATTGAATACAAGAACATCCTGAATGCATGTCAGTATGCTACATATACTTCCAAGCTGGTGAGATGTAAGCAATAATATATTACCTGACAAGGTAGTTTTCTTGATTAGGGATCTCAGTTTATTTAGGAAAGCTGGATTTGAGCCATAATGACTCAAAACATATCAAAATATTCTGTTAATAATTTTACCATTAGTAAGGAATGCTGCATATGACATTGGTATCTCTTAGACTGATAACCATCTTTTAACAACAACAACAAAATATGCTGAGTTGATTACCCAAAGTCATAATGGGCAAAAAGTGTTATTATCTATGCTCATAGATAATGATGATGCTATCAGGTGGTAGATTCTTTTTCTCTGGAATTGTCTTAAGAAGGATTAATGCTGTATTAATAGATTTATATACGTGGCAAAATGGTGGACTAAATTGTTTATTCCAACTCATACATTCTATGAGATGAAAGATTACAACAAAAAGGAATTAGAAAAATGAGTTACCAAATAAAATGAATACATACATTGTGTGTGAGAAATAAAAAATGGAAAAACCATAGAGTGGTATCCACATAATTTTTACAGTTTAATCAAAATGACAAAAATGTACAAAAATTGCACTATTATTACACAAACTCTACAATATCACAAAGAACATAGAAAACAGATTAAATTTTCCATTATTTGCCCACCATGACCACTTTTTCAGACACCTTTAAACTAGAAATAAGTTTTAATAAAAATATAATATTGTGAATTAATATAATTCAGAGAAAAATTCTGCTGTGTGACACGAACAGACTGGTGGGAATGAAATAAAAGAGTACCACACATGTGACTGGGTCATTTGGAAATATAAGAATGAAGAGAATGGTTATTTTTTTGTGAGCATCATCTTAGAATAATGTATTGAACACATGGTTTAAACATAGAACTCTTCAGGTATATTCACGGCAAAGCAATGAATGGAAATTGATGCATGATTGCTTTTATTGTTTATGATGAAAGATTCAGAATATTGGTGAATGATAAAAAATTGATATGGCATTTGGTATATTTTTTATATAGTGTCAAAAGTAGAGCTTTTGTAAAAAAAAAAGGAAGGAAGAGAAAAAGAAGATTGAAAGTTAAACAATGACAAAAAGAAACAATATGTAATGGTATAACTAACATGGAATGAAAGAATTAACATAATTTACAAATAGAACATGGCCATAAAAATGTGGAGGCTGCTTGGAGCAAATTAGAAAGGTTTGTGCTTATGTCACAGAAGTATATGGAATTATTCTAATAGGAAACAGGAAAATGAATGCTTGGTGAAATGAGAAAGTGAAATGAATTGGGATTAGAAAACATGCATATAAGACAAGGATTGCTGAAAAAAGAAACAATAAAATGACTGTATAATGTAAATATAGAAAAATATGGTACTAAAAGTTGCAGTTTATGAAATACCAAGCAATGTTGCATAGAATATGGACAGTGATTTTGCTGGAAAAAAAAGGTTTTGAAAGTGGGTGAAGAGGCTTAAAAAGGAATCACCTAAGTAAATAGAATGAAATGAAATGAGTTGATATTAAATTAAATTCTTTTTAGCATTTATTTATTATGTGGGATTAAACCAGTATTGACTCTTAATAATCTCTTAAATTTTCTTCTGAATGATATTTTTCAAGCTGGTCTTTCAAGTCTTCAACAGTGAATTCATTACTGCTGTAATTGAATTCATCAATTTTGTTGCTACCATAGTTGTTCCTCTTCTTTTTCCTTCCCATCTTTTCTAGCATTATAGACTTCTCCAAAGAGTTAGGTCATTACGTAATATTTTCAAAATATGTGAACTTGACAATTTGTGCTTTGAGTAAGAAGTCTGAATCAATTTGTTCTATGAACTTTTTTTTTTTTAATATCCATGATATTCTTAGCAGTCTTATTTAACACCAATTGTCTCAATACCCTACTCTCCAGGTTTTTCAAAATCCAACTTTCCCATACATGTGTCACAAGGAGAACCATAGCATTCTTCTAATCTTTGTAGTACCATATAGAATGCTGCCCGGAGTCACCTATGTGGTGGTTGGCTGGTGGCATAAATTTCATAAATAAATAAACAAACAAACAAATAAATAAATACCTGAATACCTCCAAAGCTTTCATTGCTATTCTACCAAGTGATAGTTTGTGCTATCTTTATTGACTGCTGTTTATTGTTTGCCTTATGCCATTAATAGCTGATCCTAAAAGACTATTAATAGAAACTCAGTAATATATTAATTGCCATTTCTAATTCTAATTATTGTACCTATGGCCATTAATTTAGTCTTCATATGTTAGCAATAGTCTTATTTTTTGCCTCTACTACCGTGTTTCTCCAACAATACGGCCTCCACCAATAGGAAGACCCAGCATGTTTTCTAGGCATAAAATCAAATTAAGCCCCTCCCCCCAAATTTAGGCCTAGTTTAAAACATGCAAAATAGGGGAAAGGGTGGGGGGACTTGCCATTTGGAGTGCCGTTGGAGCTGCTGCCACCGTTTGGAGCTGCCTCTGCCGTTTGGAGCCGCCACCGCCATTTGGAGCTGCCTCTGTCGTTTGGAGCCGCCGCCGCCGTTTGGAGCTGCCTCTGCCGCTTGGAGCTGCCTCTGCCGTTTGGAGCCGCCGCCGCCGTTTGAAGCTGCCGCTTCCGCGTTTGGAGCACTGCCGCTGTTTGGAGCACCACCGCCACTCCAAACACGGCGGCAGCTCCAAACACGGAACAGCTCCAAACGTGACGGCGGCACTCCAAACGGCGGCGGCTCCAAACGGCAGAGGCAGCTCCAAACACGGAAGCGGAGCCACCGCCGCCGTTTGGAGCTGCCGCCGCCGTTTGGAGTGCCGCCGTCACGTTTGGAGCTGCCGCCATGTTTGGAGTGGCGGTGGTGCTCCAAACAGCGGCAGTGCTCCAAACGCGGAAGCGGCAGCTTCAAACGGTGGCAGCGGCTCCAAACGGCAGAGGCAGCTTCAAACGGTGGCAGCAGCTCCAACGACACTCCAAACAGCGGCGGCTCCAAACGGCAGAGGCAGCTCCAAACGGCGGCAGCAGCTCCAACGGCACTCCAAACGGCAGCGGAATGGGCAGAAGGGAAAGCAACAGCGGCAGGTGCCAAAGGTCTTGGGTCTGCAGCAAAGGTATTTGGTGGGAGTAGGGAGCTCTCTGCGCTTCGCCATGATCGCCCGTTAGGAGTGGCTGGTGGCAAGGCTGACTGCGGGCGCTCTAGATGAGGATGAAAGGGGGAAATTAAGTTACCCCGAAAAGACGGCCTAGCCGTTTTTTCAGGGCTCAAAAAAAAATAAGGCCCGGCCTTATTATGTGAGAAACACGGTAGAACATTTAAATGTTCAGTTAGCAGAATAATATCATCAGCATAGCACAAGTTTTTGATATATCATTTCCCAATTTTGAAACAGTTTAACTTCTTCCAATTATCTTTCCCTTGTATATACATCAAATAATAAGAAGAGATTATATTCAGTCCAATTTTGCTTGTTACTGACAAAGAGCCAGGAAGTTTTTTCATGTTTTGTCTGCCCTATGACTTCCTACCTGTGTATCTAGGCGTACAATGACATATTCTGGGAGTCCTGTTTTCCTAAGCACATGCCTCAATTTCACAAGCAAAACTAGGGACCTTACTATGGTCAATGTGGTTAAAAGAAGACATAATGACTTCTCTTTTTGTATTCTTACTGTCTTTCCATCTACATATGTTTTCAAGTTTGGAAACACTTTCTGAGTTTGGAGATCTTTTAGAAGACTTTTCTTCCTTTTCTAGGAATTTTTTTAAATCTTTAATGTATTTATAAATGTTGTTTTAAAATTGCTCTCTCTAAAATTTTTTGTTAAGTTCCTTCCTGAGAACTTTATTTTGTCTTCTCTTCTCAATATCTACCATTTTTTCCTGATTTTTTCTAATTTGCCTTCTTCTGCTTCTTGCTCTTGGGTGGACTCTTTTCTAATCCCTCTTTAATAACTTATTTGACTTCATTGTATAGTTCCTCTGGTTTCCTATGAGTTTCAGGATCTCAAAATGAAGTTTAATGTTTTTCTTGGAAATGGTGGATAATGAATTTTAGATCTGTCATTGTAGTCATCCAGATCAAGAATTCTCTGTTCAATTACTGAAAGACTTTGTTTATTCCAAGTGATATTATGTATGTGGCAAACAAATCACAGAATAACAAATTATTGGCAACAGTCATCTCCCAGTGAAAATGAATTTATTTATCAAAGTAAGCTTGGTCAAAAAGTCATCACAAAGAGCCATTATTTCAGGTGACATATCCTCACCTGAACTGCTAAGAATAGATACTAAATCATGACCTAAGAAATGTATTCAAAGTAGAATGAGAAACCTGGAATATATATTTTTTTAATTAAACTGCATTGTTTCAAACCAAATAATAATGTTATTGTTGTGGAGCATAGAGTTAACAAAATAACTTGTTAAATATATGGATCATTCTGGATCAATAAAATGATTAAAGTTTCATCAAATAGAATAGTGTTTCAGGCAATGAGAAAGGGCTGGGATCAGCCAAAGATACTAACTTTATTTCCTGAAGTTTCCTAAGTATCATGTATTCTAGTAGAGAGCCAAAAGTCTGTTTATCAGGTCAGGACATATGTTGAGAATGTGACTAAAAACTGTAGAGTGTGGCCAAAATACTCAAATCATTTAGTTGAGAGGGGTTGCTGAAGTAGCACAGAATAGAGCTCACAATTGGATCTGGAATGAATAAATTGTATTTGAATCTCTAATGTGACATGTATTAATTGAAAAGCTTTATCCCTTTGTCAAATCATTGCTTAGCACAAGTCCAGAACAGGTCAACTGATGACCAGTTTTGGCAGTTCTACAAAGGCTGTTTGTGGAATCAGGACTCCTGTTGTTCACGATTGTGTTCAGGATTGTGACAGAGACTAGAATCAGGCAAAATAGGGAGGGAGGGAGGGAGGGAGTGGGGAGGGAAAGAGAGAATAAATTTAGAAAAGAGCTGTAGGAACTCTCTCATTCATTCATAATCAGAATGGTCAAACAAATGGCAACTTCAAATGTCAACAAATAAATGCTCTGTCCTACATATTGGCAAAAAAAATCAGAAAATAAAATACAGGCTGAATAGTCAAGATCGTGTTGATAATCCAAACTCTGTCAAGGATCTTGGAGTATTCATCTCAAATGACCTAAGTGCTAGAGCCCACTGTTACGACATAGCCAAAAAGGCATTAAGAGTTGTTAACCTAGCTTTTTTATTCTGGTAATATTACACTAATAACTAGAGCATACAAAATATTTGCTAGACCAATACTCAAATACAGCTCATTAGTCTGGAACCCACATTAAGTATCTGATATTAACACAGTTGAGAAAGTCCAGAAATATTTCACAAGTAGAAATATTTCCACTCCTCTACTCATTGCAGAATACCTTATGCCACCAGACTCGAAGTTCTAGAACGAGAAAACCTAGAACTATGCCGCTTTCGGTCCAATCTAAGTATAGTATATAAAATCATACATTGCAATGTCCTACCTGTCAATGAATACTTCAGCTTCAACCATAACAACACAAGAGCAAACAATAGATACAAACTCAAGGTTAATCACACCAAACTTGATTGCAGGAAATACGACTTCAGCAACAGAGTGGTCAGTGTCTGGAATACTCTACCTGACTCTGTGGTTTTTTTCCCCAAACCCCAAAAATTTTAACCTTAGACTGCCTACTATTGACCCCTTTTCCTAAGAAGTCTGTAGGGGGCGTGCATAAGCGAACCAATGTGCCTACTGTCCCTGTCCTATTGTTTCTTTTATTTCTTTTATTTTTTAATTTTTCTTATATGTATCCATGTATTCATAACTATATTTTTACTTATACCTATTATAAGCAATTGACAAATAAAAATAAATAAAATAAAATAAATAAAATAAATAACATGAAGCACTGTTTTAAAGAAGCAAAAATGCTGATTTTGACAAATTCAGTTGCTTTAAGAAATTCAGTGTTATTATGTAACCTTGTTTTAGTTCTAACCAAGATTTTGTTTTAAATCCTCTCATTTTAAAAGATATTATTTTAGGTCCTCTAATCTTTAACTTAGTTTAGTTGCTTATTCCATTTTTGATTCCTCTATAAAGGATTTTTTCCCCCAGTGGTTTAGGAGGTCATCTGGAGTTGAAGGATTTAAATGGTCTTTGGGAAAATCATTACTATCTATGCTCAAGACAAGTTCATCTTCTGAACTTATTTTTTGGTGAACTGATTTGAAAGTGTACCTATATTTTATATTGGGAAAACACAGGTTTGATGTTGAAGTTAGAAGGAATATATTTTAGTTACATCTGAAAGGATGTAAAAATACTTTCTCATTTTGAGTGGCAAGAGTGGAATACCTGGAGTTTTGAATTTAATTAAAATTCTGCAGTTGATGAATTAAGAAACTATTCTATTGGTTCTGTATATTTGTTGGAGATTAGTGCTCACAGTGGATAGAAAAAAGAGAATATGGCTGATTACTGAAAAGTATATATTTTGGTGGTAAAGTTGCTTTTAATAATCAGCATTATTTGAATTAATAGTAGAAAATACAATTAGATGGACCATCAGAGATATGGGGTATTGTGAAGAGTTTCAGTTTGCCATTTGGGATCCCTTTATTTCTCAATATATAGCTCAAAGGAACTATAAATTGATCCTCTTCTCTGTAGAGAGTAAAAGTTAATAGCTATAAGAATAAAAAAAGTAATGGATGTAAGATGCAGATAAGTCAGAGATATAGTGTCAACCATACATTATTTTATATGCTTGAGCTGTTCCATAAGCTATCTGACAACAAATTTGGTTTCAAAGAAATGGCTGATCTTCAATTTTTAATTTCCAATTAAATTTATTTAATAAAATAGATTACTTGAAATAAATAAATCATTTCCACTTTTTAACCCTTCCCAGGACCTGGTTGAATAGAGATTGTTAAATGATTTTCTTTCCCCCCACCCTCACCTCCAATCAAGGTTGTTCTGGAGATTTCTTAAGAATAATTTTTTAACACTTTTTTTTAAATGTGATAAAGTAAAATGGAATAAAATTGCTGGGAAAAATAAGATGTAAAAATGAGTGAGATTAGAAATATACTGTTTAAAAAATAGAAGACTGTAGAGTGGAACAGCACAGAATGCTAAAGATTCTTGCCCCATGTGAGAGCTGAAAGAACATTTTGTTTCTCAGCAGTAACTCAATCTAGTGGAACAGAATGCAACCACAGATCCTGATGGTTCCATTATTCATAACTTCTTGAAAGGCTTTAAAAATGAATTATTCAGAACTGTTAAGATCTGCCATTGATAGACCTGCCATTACTATTATCTATAATATTTTATATCAATAAAATATAAATCTAATTTGGATTATTTATATTATTTAAATAAATAAAGAATATAAAATAAATGTATGAATGTGAGAAAGACATTTATTATACATTTTCTGACCTAAAGTAAACATAAATGAAATGAGTAGGCTTGGATTATGAAATGTTGGAGCTTTTAAATGTGATAAAAGTGGTATGATGGATGTAAAACATGCATAAGAATAAATGCATTACTTAGCAAATGATTCTCATCAAATAGGAAAGAAGACAATGCTGGAGAATGCCCTTCTTTTTGTTTAAAGTATTAATAGATAAATGCATAAGATGACATTCAAGATTTGTTGGTTGGAAACCAAAGAATTTAAACCAAATGTTAGGTTACATTTTGCAAGAGGGAGCATAGAGCTGAGAATTAATGTATCAAAGATCCAAACATTATGTATGATAGTGAAAATAGAATGGATGGTTGCAAGTTATTCATTAATGGCAAAAAAATAGACTAATGAAGTGGATTTTTTGTACTTCATTAGAATGTTTAGTAGGGTTGAAAAATGCAAGGAATTTTAATATGCACACATTCTAATAGAAAACTGTGCATATTATATTATAGTAAATGGAAGTTTGTGGACAGAAGAAAAAATAATTATTTATATGAATGTCTTTCTTTCCCCTTTATTGTATAGTTGGAGAGATGTATGTCTGTAGAAACATAAAAGTTAAATGCAATGAAACTGGAGTACATAAGCATCAAGAACAGGGGTGGGCTGTTAACAGTTCGCCTGATTCGGGTGAACCAGTTTTTAATTTTATGGCTGGTTCAGTAAACCTACAAATCTCACTCCTCACTGGCCCCACCCACCCCTTCCATCCCAGGAGTCCCTGCATGGCTTATTTTGGATCCCAGGTAAGTGCAGGACCCGCATGGAGGCTCGAGGAGGGTGGAAAATGGGCCTCTAGGAGGCTCAGGAAGGCCAGAAACGGGCCTGTTTCAGGCTTGAGGAAAACCTCCGGAGCCTGGGGAGGGCAAAAAACAGGCCTCCTGGAACTTCTGGAAGGCTGGAAACAGGCCCATTTCCAGCCTCCAGAGGGCCTTACATTTAAATTGGATGGAAGTGATTATTCCTTTTTTTTCTAATTGGTCTTATGGTATTGCTCTGATAAGAGTTTTGATTAAAAATGTGTTGCTTTTTAAAAATTCTATATAATTAATAAATAAAGTTAATTGTAATGAGTAACTGTTCTGGAAATTTACTTTTTCAAAGATTGCACAAAATTTGGAAACTGATGAAACTTCATTGGATTACTATGAAAGTTGAATAAATAAAACATTCCCTCACTGACACTATGATTTAAATTAGTAATGTGGCCATTATGGACTCTTGTAATATCACCTATTGCTTCTTTATATTGTACATACAATGGCCTATTCAAAGAAAAAAAATGAACCATCTTCCATATGTTGAGTGAGGGAAAGAAATGCATCTGTTCATTCCTTAAATAGCACATGATGGTCAAGACTTTAATTACATTACATTAACTATACAGATTTTTATATGCAATTCTCCCTATCATTTTTGAAAACATTTGGCTAATTTGTGTATTATCTTTTATTTTTCCAATGTATGTACTTTGTACAAAAAATTGCATTACAAAATCAATAGACATGTAAAAGGAAGGGGTAATTATGCTTAAATTTATTTAACAATTGTAGAGGGTAATTATGCTTCAATTTATTTAACAATTGTAGGTTATAAAGTCCAATGTACCTAGAGATAACGATTTAACAATTATGAACATTTGTGTTTTGTATGGCCATTTTATATGAAGTGTAAAAGGTTTCTGCAGTTTTGTAATGAAATTTATTTTGCTTCTTTGTGAAAACCTCTGTTGTAAAATCAGGGTTTGATCATCTAATTCAGATTTGGTCTCCAGGTTATTCACTGGCATTTGTACTATAATATGAAAATAATTAAGCCTCTAGTACTACTTCTACTGACACTGTTTTCTTTTCTTGTCTGATATAATCACTAATTTAAAATGAAATATCCTCTTAAAAGTGCTACTTGCTGCAAGGACACACAAATAGACAGAGCCTTTTGATTCTGATTTACATTTGCCTGTCCTTTTTAGTAATCACTGTTTATGTATTAAACCAATGCCAGTTTACTACTTTTTAGAGATAACAGGAACAGTTCTGTTACCCCCCCCTTTCTTGTTTTTTTTTTTTCAAGAATGAATGACAAATACCTCTAATGAAGAATTCTTCATAAGTGGAGGCTATCTGTGTAAATTAGGATATTTCCAGAATTCCTGTTGGCATGGAAACCCTCCCAGATATAAAAGGTTGCAGATGGTTAACCTCTACATATTGAATATGACATAGGGTGAGTAGAAACATGAATAGATGCTTCTCCGTACTTTTTTAAAAAGTAAATATATTATACCATTTTCCTAAATGCATGAAATGAACTATAGTCAGATCCCGAATGTATTTTAGATAGTGTTGTTTAAAAATAAGCATCAGCATGGGACTGTCACTCAAGCATTATTACATAGATTAGGCTCAAGCTCTTATTTATTACCTTTTGGTGAATGAATGCTAGCTAAGCTCTGCTAAGAATTCTTTAAAAAGCCTAGAGTTGAAAGAGCATGGTCAACCTAAGCTACAACCCAAATAAACCAAGATATACAATCAGTAACTTTGAAAAATTGTAGCCAAAATATAATTTTAATAGTATTCAGATTAACTATGGTAATTTTAATTTAATTTACATTTAAAATAAACAATTTTTGCTTTTTTCTTCAACCACACAGCTTTTTGTGAACACATCACCCAAAAATAATCAATAATCCTTTATCTGAAAAATGATTAAAAAAAATTCTCACTTCTGATCAAAGGCAGGGAAGGTAGCATAGATGGTAAATGATTGGCCATAAATAGAACTTTACTACCTCATCCTTTCATCCCATTGTAACCTTCAAGCATAAGCTTTCTTTTAACAGCATATTTTGGTTTTGTTTTATAGCTATACTATAGATCTCAAAACCACTATTTTTTAATTTTCCCCCCTGTATTATTCTCTTTTGATGCTTCAGTTTTATGTCACACATTGCCATCAGATTTATAAAAGGTCTCACCTGCTTTGAGACCTTGTAGATTAAAAAGCTTATAATTTTGAAAAAACAAATAATCCAAAGCAAAGCACTATATTGTCAGCCAAGTCTGTCATGTCATCTTTCTGTCAGTTGCAATAACATTATATCTGTCTGATACACAATACATCCTTTCAGTGCAGCTGGTCTGTGTGATCTGAATGCTTAGCATCCAAGGAGCTTTTTAAAAAGTAGAAAGGGAGGTGGCATTTTTCCACTTTTATCACTGAATGATGCCTCTTAATGCCAAAACAAAATTTATGAAAAATGTATAGTGTGGAAGTGTTTTAGCTCTTGTGTCAGGACAGCAAGTCTTCTAAAAACAGCTTTGGCTACCAGTGACTAACTTTGGTTCCATAATAAAGCAGAGATGCAGTAATAGTACCACATCATGCATCAAGTGCTGCCAGGGAACAAGTCAGCTAAAGACAGGACATCAGTAGGCTCTTTCAGCAGGTTAAAATGTGTTTCTAGCCAAGTGGGAGGGCTCTGTTTTCATCCCCACTCCCTTTCTTCTGTTTTCTTTGCTTTAAATAATAGCTGCATGACGGGACAGTAAATTGCTAGCTATTTTGCTATTGTGTTTTTACTGGTGGGAATATGAAGAAGAGCCTGAGGAATTTTCTGGCTCATATTGCCAAAGTAATTTGGCTGGCCTGGAGCACTTGTGTTCCCTGATGGGCTGAGTTGTACCATTTTCTGCTTCCCTTATATAGTGAATGACACAATTCTTTGTGACAGTTGCATGAGAAAATCTGTTTTTTTCATCCGAAATGCAACTCATTGGATCTGGTCTAAGCATAATCAGTCTGTAATAACATACCCAGATGGATTTATTTCATTGCATATTTTTAAATTATATTGAATAAAAATAAAACAAAATCATTCTATCCCTGACTAAGTTTATTAATCTGACACCAGAGAGAACATGTTTAGCTAGAGGTAATGTTGGTATCATTAGGAAAAGGTATGCAAATCATTTTTCTCGGTATTGTTATAATGCATAATATAATATAAAATCCTCCCATTATATAATATAAAATATAAATCCTCTCATTAGTCATGTCTTCTTAGATCTTCTAACATCAGAAAGGAACTTGAGATTATCTGTCTCAACCTTCTATTCCTGCAATGTCCCATCACTACACAGCAACTAAAGTAAGACAAAAGTCCCATCAAATTTCTGCTTAAATATTTTTCTGAGATGGTGACCCAAGGCAGACTGTTCCATATTGAATAGCTCTAACATTTAATATAAAGAGAATTCCCTAAGGTCACTTTCTTCCATCCTCTATCATTAGGGGACATAGATTTTGCTTTTGTTGTTCCTTTTCAAGAATTCTCTATTAAAATTCACATCCAATCATAAATTATTACCATTTATTTTTTATTATTAAATATGTTTGCTGCCCATCTCACCACAAGGCAACTGGGGTGCAACATTAAAATGAAACCATGAACATATGATGAAATACATCAAATCACATTAAAATTACAATAAAATACAAGTTATAACAAAATATAGGGAGGAAAATATATTGGGGAAAGGGGAGCTGGGAACTGCTATTACTCAATCAACCATCTCCACTATGAAATTCCCCCATTGGAGTCCAAGCCAACTGGCAAGCCAGGTTTTCAGACTCTAACAGAAAGTCAGAAGGGTGGGAGATAATCTCACCTCAGGAGCCAAGATCTTCCAAAGAGTCACTGCCTTTCATTCTAACATTCAATCATTCTTTTAAAAGTGGACTATGATTTCTCTGAACCTGAGATCATGAGAAATTTAAAATAGTTATCTGGTTATATCTCTATTTTTTCCACTTTTCTCAGGGACTCATCCACATCCACATTAATCACAAAATGGATTATATATGGAAGTACCACCAATGAAACAAAATGTAGACGGATGGTTTTTTAAAATTAGATTATGAGAAATGCAAAAAACAACATAACACTTATTATAATCAAGTGAGAGTAATAAACACTGGGCTAGTTTGGTGTATTACAAGCATCCTGAAGATATTCGTCCATTATAGTTATCTCCTATATTGTGGGATGCATGCAGTGGTATGTTTTCTTGCAAACTAATCTATAAAATACAAATCCTTGCTAGAATAGAACAGCATGAGTATGCTTGAAGCAAAATTGGTCTACAGTTGCCTTTTATACAATTACTATAAATGAATTTTATAACAATAAAGATAATAAAATAACTAGGAGTCAATTGCAAAAGGCAGCTTTACTTGGAAAAGTAAAGTAAATCTTTTGATAATACCATTAATACCATGAATCAACAACATCTGCTTATGCCAGGTCTTTAGGATGGACCCAGGAGGTAAACAAAAATGTCAAATCCATTTAAATTTAATTCTGCCCAAGTCCTAGAAAAAAGTGATTTAAAACCTTTAAAACAAAGAAAAGTAGAAAAAATACAAAACCAGCACAAGATGAAAGAACGATGATGACAAAAAAAGTAAACTCAGAGAAGAACCAAAAGAAAGAGCCATTGTATAATTTTTGTATAAAATTATAATTGTACTTAATAATTAATACTATAATGGCATAACAATTCCAACAATATGTAATAAAATTAAATAAAGTGCAAAATGAAAACATCATATGAACTAGGCAGTCATTCAAAGCAAATAATACAAATTAAAATAAATTAAAGGCCAGCTAAGAACACTGAAAATTACATGTTAAAGTCCTACAAATTCTACTTATGTATTTACATTTGTGAATGAATTGATGGAAATGTGACAAGAGTTTATAGAAAAAGTGATGGCCCATTGTGAGACCCAAGATTAAGTATATGGTAAATATCTACTTAGAAAAAGGTCTGCTTATAATATAAGATTTAAATATCAATTCATCAGTACTAATGGAAAAGGAATAAATATAAATAAGTTGTTATAAACTGTCCTGAATGATGTAGGTGAGATAGGCAGTATAAAAATTTGATTATTTATTTAGCCACCATCCCATAAGGTGGGCAGCATAATAAATAACTACATAAATATATAAAATAAAAGCTTTATTGATTTGATTGTACACCATAAAATAATAAGAGAGGATAGAAATACATAAGAGAACAAGTAAAAATCTTACAAGAAGAGATTAAGAAGGCTCCCATTTAGTGGCTTCTGGGTTTTTATAGTTCCAGTATAGAGCCTTACCTTATATTTTAGTAATTTAAATGTGACCAACAATTAATTATCTGAGTTTTATTTTTTAAAATATAATTGGTCAGATAAGACGACCCCCAACATTTCCACTCAAATATAGAGTTTGTTATATACTCGCCAGAGCAAGACTACTCCCTCTTCCGCACACCTTCCACATACCAAATAAAAGGTAAAAGAACATCAGATTTGATTTCAACATGTTAATTTATATTCAAATGCTTATGATATGCAGGAAAACTCACAAGGCTGTGAAAGTATGCCAAATAATAGAACATAAGTAATTTTCCGATTCAGAGCAGGTTATAGTTCATAGTTTTATAAAATGTGTGTGTGCCTAAATTTCAAATTACCCATTTACCATGACTTGTCATGGACAGGCAACTTTATTAAAAGAATTCTATTTCAGCTAAGCCGGGAAAGACACAAATAGGGCCTGCAGAAGCATAATTTTCACTCTGATATTAATTGTGGCAATGTTGCATTTTAAACTAGCCATGATTAATTATATCCAAATTTTCACACCCACACTCCCCTTCCTTTAGCTTTCTGAAAACCCCACATTTGCAGATCCCATTTTAGCAATGCATCTAAGATTTGACTTGCCAGCCACTATCATTAAATTATGCTTGCTAAAATATGAACTGAAATATGAACTACCCTGCAAAGCTGCCCATAATGAAGATAAGTTGATCTTGATGTCAATCCTCCTCAGCTTCACTTGTCTTTACTTGATACCGCTGCCAAACCTGCTTTTCCATCGATACCAGAGTAAAAGGTGACATTGCTCCCGCAGCAAGAGAAGACAATGTGGGATGTGAGAAAGAGGAGAAATCGCAGTGAAATTAAGGAAATTAGGCGTTTGTGTTTTTTTCCTTTCCTCTTCGGGACTGGATCTAGAAAGTTGTCATTTTAACATGATCGCTCCCTTCTTCTCTTCCCACCCCAACCTCTGTTTTGTCTTTAAAGAGAAAAAGACACCCATTCTGCTTTATTGTATCTGACATAGTGGGCTTTAGTTCAGAAGCTGATGTCACTCAACAGGCAAGTCCTTTCGAAAACGCCAGGCCCTGCCTGGTCTTACCAACGCTGCTTGCCAGGGATCTGGCAGGAAAGAAGGAGTTCCAGATCCTTTTTCTTTCTAGCCTCTCCACCTGCCTTTCCGAGTCCATCCAAGGACGCGCCTGAAAACCAGGTTGATTCTGGGTAACGCCTAAGCCCCAGAGGCGGGTCCATCAGTCCCTTCGCCCAGCTCCACAAAAGGTGAAATCACCAGCGAAGCAAAACAAACGGAAGGAAGAAACCGAGCAAGCCGGGTCAAGAGCTGCGCTACCTCTAGCTGAGCCTTAGCGGTAGTAGGGACCCACATCCCACCTCCGTCCCACCTCAGCGAGAGGGAGCCGGCCGGATTGCGGGTGTAATCCTCCCTGGCAGAGCTACGTGGTAACCCGATCGCTCAAGGCTACAACTGAATGCAAAGTCCCCGCCTCTGAGATCTGCAGCTAATTTACGAGGAACCCTTGTGCACCGCCAGCGCCTGCTATGACCTCAAGGAGAGGGAGAAGCGAGCCTCCTCACCAACAAGGCGAAGAATATACCCGTATTTGCCGGCGCATAAGACGACCCCCACTTGGAGGCATGTTTTTCAGGGCAAAAAGTCGCCTTATACGCCGGCAAATACGGTAAGTATTAATCACTAGATCTGCAGCCATTTAGGACAATTATTTTTGTCTAGAAAATGCACATACTGGTTTTCTTTAATAAAAACTATTCCTTCATTGGTAAAGTCTTCATGTGTTCATAAATGAACAGATGAGGCTTTGGTTGAATGTAGTTATTCCTATAAATACAGATCAAGGAAGGTCATATTTTTAAATATTTGAATTTATTCTTAGAGGAACATAAATAGAAAACTTTTTCTTATCATAAGCTCCCTGATGCCGGGTGAAAGGGTTTTTTTTCCCGCTTGATCCACAAAACTGTCAATAAATATTTGAACCCCCTCTAAAAACAGTTTCAAAGTGAGCTGGATAAAAATCAATTTTGAAGAATTAAACAACTAAGTCAGATTCCTAAACACTAGTTGCAAAAATCTTAGCAACATGAAACAGACCAATTCATAAAGATGCCTGAGCCTGTTATAAAAAATGTCCCCAGATGAAATGGAAACAATGAAAATGCTTTTTCCCCATCAAAGAAAAGACTCTTCTAAATATATTTCTTAGTGAACCCTTGATACTTTTCTCTAGATAGGTGCTGTTGCAACAGCTTGCTTTCTATCCCCTTTTGATCTTATTAAAAGCCTGAAGCATGTTACAGGCAATTCTTACTGAGGCAATTCTTACTGAGACAGGAATGCCTTTACATATATAAATGCATTTCAACTATATAAACATACACACACAAACACAAACACAGATGTACATGAACCAAGCTGGAGTTCTTGGGAATTGACTATTGAATTTAAGGGAAAGAAAATACCAAGAATCAATCATCAGAATTTGTTGGTGATTTTGCAGTATCATATATTATTTTATAATATGTAATCCATAAAATAGATGGTTAGAGTAATGACCTTGAACAGAAAAAATGTACATAATGTTACAAAGAGCTGTATAATAAACATACGATGGCTTTCATTTCTGGAAGAAAATTAATACCAAAATCCATCCTTCCTTCCTTCCTTCCTTCCTTCCTTCCTTCCTTCCTTCCTTCCTTCCTTCCTTCCTTCCTTCCTTCCTTCCTTTCTTCCTTCTCCTTTGTAGGAACTCACAAGGGTTTATCAAGAACATATGATGACAAAACAACCAGATTTCCTGTGAAAATGATCTGGATATTTTGATATTGATAATATAAATATAAGCCAACAAATGATACAAACAAACCAGTTCTGGGCATCACATTCTAGAAAAACATTGAAACAGGAGCATGTCCAAAGAAAAGCCATCAAGATGATAAAGAATCTGCAAGGAAAAGTAAGAGGTCTTGGGTATATTTTGTCTAAATTTCAGGGAATCGCTGTTTTCAAGTATCTGAATGGCTGCACAAGATGCAGAGCAGATGTTCAGAAAAGTTTTTAAAAGAAGGACAGATAATGGGTTTATATTAAAAGGAAGTGGATTTCAGGTAAATATCAGGAAAAAAAAAACTTAATCTGTTCAACAATGAAAAAATGGAAGTGGTTGACTTTCATTCATCTGAAGGATTTCAATATAAACTGTATCTATTGGAATGCTGTCGGAATGAATTTTTGAATAGACAGGAGATTGGGTTGTACTTAAGGATCTATTCCAGACCTTAAATCCTATAATTCTAATAATAAAATTCATGGATAGGAACTTCTTGTGGAGTCAGAAAGGGGTAATTTCCAATTCTGTCAAGTTTTCTGAGATGTATATTTGTGTATAGATCTTGAGGTATTTAAAAAAAGTGACCATTTTTTCCAGCTGCAGTAGAGTTTATTCTCATTAAGTCTGTTGCACCCTTCAATCAACAGAAAGAATTCCAGTAAATGACCTTTTTGTCTCATGGGACATCTATTAATGAAATGTACATACCATCCCTAATTGTGAACTTTGTACAGCTTTTACTTAATTTTTTAGAGAACAACAAAAAAGCACATGAACCGTATACATATGAGTACAAACTATTGAAAATGAGCAGTTCAATAGTCAAGCGACATTCCTTTCCACTCTTCCAAATGTTCTTATTCTCTGCCAAAATGTCCTTCAGCTGGTTGTTTTCTTCATGGGTCAGGTTTTCTATCTGGCTTTTTCATTTTGTTGTCATTTTAATGCCTTTCTCGTCTTTGATTAGATCTCTAATCATTTTCTCAGTTTCACAGGTGAACTTACAGGTCCTTACACCATGCTAGATCAGCTGCTCTGGTATTCCTTGCACATATCTCATGCCCTTCTTCATATCTATCTTTTGAATGGTATACACACTGAACCTTTCTTTTCTAAAGATTGCACACATAAAGGTACATTTTTTGTCATGGCTCTATTTTATGAGATTTTACATGAATTCTACTTTCCATTCCATAAAAGGGAGATCTCTTTATGTTTATACTATTTTATACAGAAGCCAGAATATCATGAGTTTTTTTTCTAGTTAGAACTTGTCAGGCTATATCTTAGCCTTTGGCCATGATGGCGAACCTATG
This sequence comes from Notechis scutatus, assembly GCF_049901735.1. Taxonomy (NCBI): domain Eukaryota; kingdom Metazoa; phylum Chordata; class Lepidosauria; order Squamata; family Elapidae; genus Notechis; species Notechis scutatus. Next base: position 32,663,828 of record NC_142013.1, read on the forward strand.
GCACACGTACCACAGGTGGCATGCAAAGCCATTTGTGCTGGCACGCGAGCTGCAGCCAAACTTACCACACTGCGCATGTGTGCGCCTCACAGCTGATTTTCAGTTTGAGGCCTTTTTCGGCCTCAAAAAACCTTGAGGAAGGTTTCTTCAGGCTTTTAAAAGCTTTGTAGGCTGAAATCTATCCCTGTTTCATGACTTCCTGTTTTTACGAAAATACTGGAAGTGATAATATGAGGATAGACTTCGGCCTACAAAGCTTGTAGAAGCTTAAAGAAGCCTTCCTCAAGCCTTTGGGAGGCCGAAAAAGGCCTCAAACCAACCAAAAATCAGCTGTGAGGCACAGTGCAGGTAAGGGGGCTGTGGGGTGGTGGTGGAATTCCGCGCATGTGTAGGGGGCGCACATTACCTTCTGGCTGCACATGGGGGGGGTGCACATTGTCTTCTGGGTGCTGGCACGCGATCATAAGCATGCAATCACGCGCACAACTTTTGGCACAGGAGCCCAAAAAGGTTAGCCACCAGTGGCCTAGGGTATGCAAACTCTCTATTGAGAATTGAATTCATTGGTCTATATGCTACATTTGATTTGCTCATAATTTCTTTTGTCAATAGAGAAGGAACTTACTGCTAATTTCAAATCTGTTTCCCTTTCTCTTCAACTCTCATTTTACCTCACTCCCTTTATTTATCAACTTGTTTATTTATTTTGCTGGGCCACACCCAAATTGTGATCTTATATATAAGTTTTTGAGCTTCAGATCTTAACTCCTTCTCACAATCTATCTTCCTTTTTTGGGGTCTATCCACTCTCCCATTGCCTAATCTTTAGGACTGGGATTAGTTTAATTATACTGGTACCCACATGTCTGGCAGTATAGCTCTTCACATAGCAAACCTTCTTAGAAATTTCCTCTATAATAAAGTTTTTTAGTCTACAACTTCAAGTTCTCCCAACTTTCCCACATATTGCAGGCACATTTGATGCTGTGGACTAATGCTGCAAGCTTTTCTGCAGTATATGAACATAACCACACATCTGAAAAGATGAGCTCCCTGTACTATCATTTGACCTTGACTATTGGAGCTCACAGCATTACTTTTTAGGAAATTACTTGATTTCCCACAGTACTAGGCAGTGACTAACACTCAGGTACATTGAAGAAAAGTAAAATGTATAAATAAAAGAATCTGTTGGAAGTTCATGTAAGCCCTGGGCAGGAGCCATCTATATTTCTTTGCACTGAAAAATTCTGCTAAGGCAAAATACTCTACAGACTGATTACTCAGAACTAGTTTTTCTATGAAATTAAAGACTGACAATTAAATCTTAGTAAAATGTTAGTTTATTAAAGTTCCTACAGGGAAAGAAAAATAAAGAAGAAAGGAAAGGAATTCTTGACTTACAATTATTCACTTAGTGACTGTTAGAAGTTATAACAATGCTGAAAAAAGTGACTTGCCATCAATCCTCGCACTTACAACCATTGCACATCCCCAAGATCATGTGATTAAATTTTGGGCACTTGGCAACTGTCATGTACTGTATTTATGATGATTGCTACTGGGGTCATCCTGGGGTCATGTAGTCACATATGTGAGCTTTCCAGCTGGCGTCTGACAAGCAAAGTCAATGGGGGAAACTAGATTCACTTAATGACAGTTGTGATTCACTTAGCATCCATGGAAACAAAGGTCATAAAATTAGGCATGACTCCCTTAAGAACCACCTTGCTCAGCAATGGAAGTTCTGGTCACAATCATGGTTGTAACTCAAGGATTACTGTAATGTATTTTCATACAACATTGCTGAAATATATCAATCATGTGATATACAAAACTTCACTGCTAAATTTCCATTCTTAATGGAGCTTGAATTTTTTTCCTGGGAATATTTCAAGCAATATATTCATCTGTACAGAAAGGAGATTCTCTGTTAAATAGGAGAAAGACTTAAGACAATCGTAGTTTTTGTTTGTTAGTTTTAAAATAAATTTATAAGCATATTAAAACTGGTAATTGCCCAATACTTCAGTAAGTGAAACCATCTCACTAAAAATAAATAGCAATGAAATGATGGAAAGAGATGATCAGATTGTCTGAACTTTCTGTTAAGAAAAGTATTTAAAATGCAAATATGAATATTTCTTTTTTTAATATTTTTTTTAATTTTTTATATACAATAAAATCCATTCCATTTCAATCGTGTGTCGATTAGGTACATATTTTGTGTGCTTACAGTTCATGATTAATACTTTCCTTATCAATAAAACATAGCCTTCCAGTTTGCGAGGCTTCGGCAGCGGCAGGGATTTGCGATCCAGCGCGATCCCTGCCGAGCTCACTGCCAAGGTTCCCCCGATCCGTTTGGATCTGGGGGATATAGCTGCCCTGCAGGGGCAGCTGAAGACAGGGGGGATCTGGAAAGGGGGTAGGGGGTGTCGCAGACCCCGTCCCCAGCCAGCAAAACCCCCTTTTCCTGAGGCGGAGGAGTGGCGGTCAGCAATGGCCGCCATGAAGAAACCTGCAAACGGATAAGATTGTGCAGGAGGAAGAAAATCGAGGAAATCGTGAGAGTTGTTTCTGGACCGGGATAAAGTTGCCAAGGGATAAGAAAGTTTCCTGGGGCTTGAAAATTGCTACGGAGAAGTTGCTACATTGTTTCCAGAGAGAGTTACAAGCTGCGTACAGAATTCTAAAAGGGAAAGTTTTTTTTTTCTTTCACTCTCCTTCCTAACGTGACAGCGGATGGAATAACAAGAGAAATCTGAAAATCTAGGTAATTAAATACTGAAGAGATAAGGATTTCTGAATGATTTTTTTTAAAAAAAGACTTTAAAATTTTTTTTTTTTGCTGTGAGTGGGAAGGGAGAGGGAAAAATTGGATTAGAATTTGAAAATAAGGAGAAGACTGCCTGGATTTTTAAAGAGCTATAAATACTAACAAGGCTTCTGAAAGATATATATTAAATGGAACTTTGTGATCAAACTCCAATCCCAGAAAGAGAAAGTGAAGGAGAAAGTGCTTAAAAGAATTAACCTACTTGAATTGCTTGGTGATTTTACCACTTTTGAGAATTATCTCTGATTAAAAGCACTTGGGTGGTTGTCTGGGAAAACTTTTTCTCTTTATAATGGCATTACTTGTGGACAGATTGAAACTTTTATATCAAAAATATGAAAAAGAAAAGCAAGAAGGGAAGGACGTTTTTGATACTCTTTTTCAGTATTTAGAAATGGCGGTCTACACTTATGTAAAATTGAATGGACAACAGGACGACTTGGGATAAAGAAGAAGCCATTTTTGATGAACAAGTGACTTTGGCTGGGGAAGGAAAGGAGAAAGAGAAAAAGGAAAAAGAGACTTTAAGACCTATAAAAGCAATCAAAAAGAGAAAAACAAGATGAAAAAGAGATATTATGTTAGAAGACAACAGAAAGGAGGAAAGCAGAGAAAAAGGGAGGTGGAGAGGCAAAGGGGTAAAGAGGACAGAGAGAAGAATAAGCAAGGGAGAAAGGGACGAGAAGCCTCAATAGTAGAGAGCAAGATGTAAAGAAACAAGAGGTTTTTTAGAGATAATGGGTAAACTTTATTGATAAAGGGATTCTAAAGGTACATAAGATTGTTTTTTAAATTTGTATTTAGAAATAATTTTAGAAAGTTGGAAACAATGTGTAATTTAAAGTGTGATAAAATGTTTAATATAACTTAGTGAAATTTGTCTTAAGAAAAGGGGAACATTTCATGAAATAAGGATTTGAGATATGATGTGGGGGAATAATTGTGGAAAATATAAGTATTCCCAAAAGGCATGTTATTTAATTGAAATGGATAAAATGGTTAAGATATAAAGGAGTTGGAGAGAAAGATACAAATGAATGTCAATATTAATTAGATTGTGTTATTTCAGTGGAATTTTTTTTTTTTTTGAAAGGAGAGATTTGAAGTAGGAGAAGCAGGAATACCTTAATGAAATAATGATTTAAAATATGTGATGTGGGGGGAATAATTATGGAAAGTAGGTGCTCCCACAAAAGTATATTAATTAATTGAAAAGTAATGTGCTAAGTGTTTATGATATAAAAGAATATGAATATTAATGAATAGATTAGTATTGGTATTGATAATATTGTATAATTTTAGAATGTACCAAATAGAATCCCAATGTAAGTTAGGTATTTTATATTAAGTATTATAATTGTAGGGGAAAGAGGTAAAGGCGTCATACTCCAATTAGTGTACAGGAGAAGCTTTTTTTTAAAGAAGAAAGATAAATTGATAGCTGGATAAACAGACAAAGAATACTAAATACTATGATTTGAATTGAGATGAGATAAATAAAATAAAATTAAGAGAATCTAAGAGAGAGAAGAAGCTATATAAAAAATTGAAAATGGTAATAAGATATGGAATGGCATATAAAATGAATATGAATTTGAGTTGGTGTCTGTACAAAGAGTTTTGACCCGGGATTAAGCAACTTTCAGAAAAGATGTTTTTTTTTTATGTTTATATGTTTTGTGTTCTTATGTGTTTATGTTTGAATGAGCTAATAAAACCTTGGAGAAAGGCTGGAAAAGGACAATGGAGAGAAAGATAGAAGAAAATAAAGCAAGTTAGAAAGGGAAAATATGTGATTGTAAGGAAATGTGTTAATGTTGTAAAACTTTCAAATAATTTTTAGAAATTTTTAGAAAAAAGGTTTTATGTTTATCTTGTATGTTTTGTATGCTTTTAAAAATTAATAAAATTTGTAAAAAAAAATAAAAATAAAACATATAACAATAATCACATTTTCATATAAGTAATATCCAATATGTCTATTTTTAACAATCTTCTTTTATTGCTTTATATATTCATCTAATCCATTTTAATTAATTTTGTTTTCTAACCATTGATAAAATAAATCTCATACCATGTAATATTCAGATTCTTCTTTCCCTTTAATTTCCAATGTTAATCTATTCATTTCTGCCCATTCAGATATTTTCTCAATTACTTTTGCCTCTATCAGTATCTTATCACTTTTTCAATTCTGAGCAAAGACAATTCTAGCTGCTGTTAATACATGTATGGTTAAATATATTTTCCTTTACTATAACCTTCAGATATCATTCCTAATAAAAATATTTCAGGTTTCAAATCTATATGTTGTTTAATCATTTTTTCCAACCATGCGTGTATTTTTTTCCAATATTGTTTCGCTTCTGTGCAAGTCCACCACATATGCTAGTATGTTCCCGGTGTTTGATGACACTTCCAGGATTTGGTTGATTTATCTTTAAACAATTTCGCTAAAATTTCTTAAAAGCAACAAACTTTGAAAGAGTATTCAGTTAACTAGGAGGGGCCCAGAAATCTCATTCATCAAGGGAAAACAAAAACAAATAGTTTCCTGTGAGCTGTTCAATCTTTCCTTCACTCAGATAAAAACCCTTGGATCATTGTGTTACAACTTCCTGTTTACAGAGTAATAGCGATCTGCTATTCAAACAGCGATAAATTCCTCCCATTCAGCTGCCAGTTAAACAATTAACCCGTTCCTTGCAGACTCTTAATACTACCTCATTACCTCAAATCTTACAACTTTTCTACCTCATCACCTATATCAACGATTAGATAATCAATTTCTATAAAATATTTTATTAATGGTTTAACTGATTTATTGTTTTTAATTGATTAGTGTGATTAGAGTGTTTAGTGCAAATAGTGTGATTACTGACTAGTTTAAAAGATCAAAATTCATGTAATTTAATTGAATAGCAAAATCATTGATTTAGTGAATTTAAATGAACAGTGTGATTAATGATTAGTGTAATTAATTGATTAGTGATTAGAGTAATTAATTGATCAGGCTGATTGTTGCTCAGGAATATTATCTGACTTGAGAGATTACTGCAATTGATTGTTTGATGTAATATTGGCTATATAGATTACCCAAAATTGTTCCTTTAATTAATTCAATCAACGTACTATTTTAACAATCCTACCATGCCAAAAAGAAAATCCTACGTCAAACCACAACCTAAAGAGAAGATGATCCCCACCAATGAACCACAAGACTCCTGCACATGCCTTAAATGCTACAAAAATCTAAAGGATAATGAAAACTCCATCAAATGTTCTCTGTGTAAAAATACACTCATCATGACTGCTTGGGATTACCTGAGCAGATGATTCAATACCTAAAATCATCCAATGAGTTTCCATATTTCTGCAAATCATGCAGACCCAAACTGGATCTGTCTGAAAGAGTTGATACCATCGAAACCATTGAAACATCCCCTACCATCGAAACCATTAAAACATCCTCAACATCATAGTAGCATCCCTGGACGCCGTAAAAGAAAGAATATCCAACCTTGAAAAAAAAAGACACAACGCAAAAACCTGAACATCCAATAGCTACAAACCACATCTCTACCAAACAACCACAATCCAATCCAAAACCCAATCCACAAATAAACACAACCCAGACAAATATTGATATCCCAATCCTCATCAGAGAAGCCGTTGAGCGTGAACGGAAACGTCCAAACACCATCTTATTTGGTCTAGAAGACATCAATGTCAATGATGACATCACAACTGTCCGAAACATCATCAGAGATTATCAAGCATCAACCATCTCCGCTGATGAAATACTTGACATTTCCCGCATCGACCGAGAGCTCAAAAATAGAGACGGCTCTGTGGCCCCACGCTTGTGCAGGGTCATTTGCAAAAATGAATCAAGCAAACGTAAATTCATTTATACTATAAACTCACTCACCAAAACCAACACCAACCATAAGAACCTCCGTTGCGCCCTGACCTAACCATACAGCAACGTGCCCGCTCCCGTGTACTCCGCATCGAACTCAAAAACCGTCTAGACAATGGAGAGAAAGACCTGTACATTGACTACCATGCTGACTGTATCAAAAGTAAGCCACGCAACCCAATACTCAGCTTTTACCCTCAACCACAACCCTACCTCAACCCATCCACCATCACCCAAGACTAGGCACGCACGCCCAACTACCTCAATTCCAACTACTGCCGGCCTTAAATGCAAACTACTCAATGCAAGAAGCCTCGTGAATAAAATACCTGAATTTCTCTTCCTCCTAAATATGGCTAACTTCGACATTATATTTGTCTGTGAAACATGGCTCAATGCATCTCTCCCCGACTCCATTACCACCGTAAGAGACTATCATGTTTACCGATCAGATCGTGAAAATCGCCGAGGAGGTGGTGTTGCTATATTCTATAAAAATCCTTACATCTAAAAATATCCAAGTTACCCAGGAGCTTGCCCTTCCTGAAACCATCATCTGTGAACTATCCTCAAATATCACAATTCGATTCTTACTATGTTACAGAGCACCTGATTATGACATCGAACATGTAAACAAGCTAAATACATTACTAACATGGGCTGCATCCTGCCCATACCCTTTTATCCTTCTTGGTGATTTCAATCTACCTCATATTGACTTGACCCTAAATGATTGTACAACTGAAATCATACACACAACCTTCTACAATGCTATTACAAATCTGGGACTGGAACAACTAGTAATCAACAACACTAGACTAAACAACTGCCTCGATCTCATCTTCTGCAACAGTTTGAACTTAATTTACGGAATACAAACTAAAGAACCCTTTTCCAGTAGTGACCATAATATGATTGACTTTTGTCTCAACATACGTCCACACAAAAATCACCACAATGATGTAATCCCCTATTGTAACTTCAAAAAAGGCAACTATGATCTTATAGACAACGATCTCTCATCCCTTGATTGGCAATCTCTATTCACTGGATGCAATACCGTTGAAGACCATTACAACATATTTTTACTTGAAGTCAAAAGAGTAATCAAACTATATGTTCCAACAACAACTCCCAAAACAAAACAAAAAAGCAGATTACCCATATCAATAAGGAAACTTCAATCCAAAAAGAGATCACTCTGGCGGAAAAACAAATCTGGTCACGTTGCCAATTTCAAAAACCGATACAAAAATTTATGCCACCAGATAAAGACTGAATGCACCAATTATCACATTAAACAAGAGGAAAACCTTCTAAGCACCAATTCTACCCGAGCTTTTTACAATTTTGTAAACAACAAACTAAAAGACTCAAGGTCCATCCCTCCCTTGATAGGACCTGATGGTAAAGACTGCAACGACGACACCATTAAAGCCAACATCTTTAACACATTCTTCGGCTCAGTATTTGTAAACAGCAATGGATCATGCCCAGTATTTCCTAGCCGTACCACAGATAACAACAATGATCTAATACATATCGATTTCACAGAAGACAATGTCGAAAAATCACTACGCAATCTAAAACCATCTCTATCTATTGGACCGTATGGAATATGTGCCTACTTCTTAAGAAAACTATCCACTGCCATAGCCAAACCTCTAAGCATAATCTTTGAAAAATCTTTCAGGACCAGCTCCTTGCCTAACCTATGGTCACAAGCCACAGTCATCCCCATCTTCAAAAAGGGAGACCCAAGCCTAGTTGAAAATTACAGGCCAATCTCCTTATGCTGCGTCACCTGTAAAGTCATGGAATCAATTATTAACCAATCCATCATCCTCCACTTAGAGACAAACAACCTACTCTCCAATAAACAATTTGGTTTCAGAAAAAACTATCCTGTAATCTGCAACTCTACACTGCAAAAACATATGGACGACACAACTCAACCAGGGCAAAGCAATAGACGCAATCTACATAGACTTCTGTAAAGCCTTTGATTCAGTGGTACACGACAAACTACTCCTAAAAATAAAATCCTATGGTATCTCTGGACAACTGAATAACTGGATAGAAGCATTCCTGTCAAACAGACAACAAATGGTCAAAATCGGGAGCGTCCTATCAAATCCAGTACCTGTCAATAGTGGTGTCCCCAGGGCAGTGTTCTAGGACCAACTCTCTTCATACTCTACATAAACGACCTCTGTGATCATATTAAGAGCAATTATGTTCTCTTCACTGATGATGTAAAGCTGTTCAATACCACAGACAATACTGCTACCCTACAAAAAGATCTTGACTATGTATCTGAATGGTCAAACAAATGGCAACTTCAAATCTCAACAAATAAATGCTCTGTCTTACATATTGGCAAAAAAATCAGAAAATAAAATACAAGCTGAATAGTCAAGATCTTGTTGATGACCCAAGCTCTGTAAAGGACCTTGGAATACTCACCTCTAATGATCTAAGTGCTAGAGCCCACTGCAACTACATAGCCAAAAAGGCATTAAGAGTTGTTAACCTAATCCTACGTAGTTTTTTCTCTGGTAATATAACACTACTAACCAGAGCATACAAAACATTTGCTAGACCAATACTCGAATACAGTTCATCAGTCTGGAACCCTCATTACGTATCTGATATTAGCACAATTGAGAAAGTCCAGAAATATTTCACAAGAAGAGTTCTCCACTCTTCTACTCGTTGTAGAATACCTTATGCCACCAGACTTGAAATTCTAAAACTAGAAAACCTTGAATTACGCTGCGTCTTCGGTCTGACTTAAGCATGGTATATAAAATCATACATTGCAATGTCCTACCTGTCAATGAATACTTCAGCTTCAACCATAACAACACAAGAGCACACAATAGATACAAACTCAAAGTAAACCGCACCAAACTTGATTGCAGGAAATACGACTTCAGCAATAGAGTGGTCAATGTCTGGAATACTCTACCCGACTCTGTAGTCTCTTCCCCAAACCCCAAAAACTTTAACCTTAGACTGTCTACTATTGACCTCACCCCTTTCCTAAGAGGTCTGTAGGGGGCGTGCATAAGCGCACCATCGTGCCTACCGTCCCTGTCCTATTGTTTCTCTTATTCTTTTATTTTTCTTATATGTACCCATTTCATGTATTCACAACTATGTATACACTTATACTTATTATCTTGTAAACAATTGGCAAATCAAATAAATAAAATAAATAAATTTTGTTAGTGCTAAGTGCCATCTGTAAAACATCTTATACAAGTTTTCTTTATGTGCTGTCAACATAGTTAATTTATAGTTTCTATCCCATAATTTCTGCCATTTATCTAATTCTATGGCATATCCAAAAACTTTTGTCCATGCTATCATTGTTTCTTTAACTTGTTTATCTTCTATGAATATTTCTGTGTATGCAAATGTATCTATGTGATCTAATTAGATCACACTGTTCCCTTAAAAACACTAATGGACTTAATTATTTAAAATTTTCATTTTTTTCCTTTAAATACATTAGACCTTGTTCAAAGTACAATAGTTTGGTAATTAATGTTACTTCACTTTAATTATCATGATGAGATCTCAGTATTGTTCAAACAGTCTGCTGTATTAGAAATTGTAAATAGCATGCAGTGTTAATATAATTGTTCTAAATAGCACTTTGATAAGGTACTACCAAAATAAAATGTTTTAGACATAATTAGTTTCATTAATAGGCTATATTAAAAGACAGATCAGAATTATGACAAATTCAAAACATCTAATTACATCAAGATAAACCTTATTATGACAACAAACTCAGAAAGGCATTATAGGAGGGGGAAGGAGAGCAAAATTACCTATCAACCCATATGAATGAGATAACATATTTTTAGCAATATTGTTTTTATCCCTTTTTTGAAAAAGCAAATATCAATATGAAATGTTGGTAATTAATATGTTTATGTGGATTTGGGTCCTGAATTTTTATATTACATTTGAGCTATCTATAGTACCAGGTGAATAAGCAATGAAGGATCTTTTGCACTTCCAGATTTTTTTATTTTGTTTATTGGACAAAGGAAACAGGCGTACATGTACCTCTATGTGTACATCACAGTATACTGAGTAGTCCTTGTTTAATGACCATTCACTTAGCAATCTTTTAAACTTACAACAGTACTGAACTAGTCCTTGACTTATGGTTGTCACAGCATCCTGAATTCATGTGTTCACCATTTGAGACCTTCTTTGCCAGCTTTCTATAAGCAAAGTGAATGGGGAAACCAGCAAGAAGTTGCAGATGGCAATCATGTAAGATCTTCGTTTTCACATCCATGGTAATTTACTTAATGACAGCAACCAGAAGTGCTGGAATTTCCATCATTAAATGGCAGAGTTACATGATATCATATTTACTACCACATTGTTTGCAATGAAATTTGGCCCCCAATATCTGTTGTTAAAGAGCACTACTTGTATTATAGCAGGTGTATCTCTATAATTTGTTTATGTAATATACAGTTAGTAAAATCTAGTTATAGCTCATGTCCACTGAACTTTAAAGAGTTTCTCATAGGTGTATATCAGAGGTGGTATTCAGCAGGTTCTGACCAGTTCTGGAGAACCAGTAGCAGAAATTTTGAGTAGTTTGGAGAACACTTCTGACTGGAGATTTTACAGTATCTTTCCCCTGCCACGCCCACCAAGCCACACCCACAGAACCGGTAGTTAAAAAAATTGAATCCCACCACTGGTGTATATGTATGTGTAAAATGTAGATAAATGATAGATAGATAGATAGATAGATAGATAGATAGATAGATAGATAGATAGATAGATAGATAGATAGATAGAGTCTGCTTTATGAAAGAAGAAACAGCATATCACCTAATGTGAAGTAATCTTGTAGAATGTAGATAGTTATTCCCTAAATGAATTATTTCATCTGTGGCAAGAATAAAATATTTTTCAAAATATTAACTCTAATGGATTCTAGTTTAATTATCTCTTCTAAGTGATTCTTATTATACTTTATTGTTATATTTCTACAGTATTTCGTATGTATCTATTAGCATAGCACTTCTGGGTAGTCCTTCTGAGAAATTATGCTTTCAGAGATATTTTTAGGGGAATTAGGTGCTGCTGCACAATAACTACTCATTGGGAACCCAAGATACATGTTGGAACAAACAAGCTGTTATATATGAACAGTGTATGTGGAAAACAAGCCTTCTCTCAAAGGAATTTATAAGAACCAGTGATCTCAGTGTGATTTTTTTCACAATCATTTAAGGAATACAAAAATAAGGAGGTGATGGAGACAAATGCATGTATAAAAATGAAGAAAAAACTCCAGGTGGGATTAGAATTCTTTTTCCTCAACATCATATTTGTTTTCCTTTCAGAGCTTTCCTTAAGTATACTATTTTTGTAGTTACATTATGTAATTCAACTCCTCTGAATCTTTAATAGGTTCATGGAAAAGTTTATATTTGGATTCTTTCCATCCATTTCAATTTTAACATTGTCCATACCATTCCAATTATAGTATATGTGCTGCTGAAATGAGCACACTGACATTGTCAGAAATTGTCTTCATCACCCTGATTCAGTCTTGGATTTGGTCATGAGCAAGTGAGACTGATATTTTGGAAACCAAAGTATTGGCCAGATTGGATTTACAAAATGCTAAATATTAAAACAAAAAACGTGCATGTTTTACTTGCACCAAAAGTCAGATAGATTATATTATCTATAATCTGATAAATATATGCTAATAACAACCAATTATATGTGTGAGTGTTTAATAATATGTGCTCTAACCTTATTCCATCTTAATTTCATGAAATTTGCTTTTTGTAAAAAAACAAAAACAAATAAACAAGCTCAGAGTATTCAGAAGTAAGTGTGTGTGTGTGTGTGTGTCAACTAAACTCTGGGAAATTTTGCATTTGCCTATGGAAAGAAGAAAATGCTGTGAAGTAGACCACAGTGGGAGCTATGTTTAATAGGAATCTATTTGCCTCACAACTGCGGAATGAGATTGAGAAATTTCATTATAACATTTCATCTGGAGAAGAAGCCAAACCAATTAGCTGGTTTCTTCAAGACTACCAAAAATCTTACAGAGTCATGGGCACATGTAATAGTACTATTGATGTAAATCGCCTGCATTTGGAAAAAGTTTTATTTGATCAAAGTGCATGAAGATGCTTAGCCCTTGCTAATATTAAAATACTTACCCGTATGACTTTCATGATGTAATATGAAATTGTTTCAAAATATGTTCTTGGACTTTGCAGGCAATTCCTCTAATTTTGGAGAAATATGTTAGTTGGGCTTCTTGGAAAGGGCAGGTTTCACTCTATAAAAGCAGACCAAGTAGTCACCATCTACTTTATTTCACCATGCTGTTCGCCTAAGAAAACAAAACAATCTGTATTTGTATCTTTTCTTCTTTTATACCGTGTTTCCATGAAAATAAGATCTTATATTGTTTTGGGCGCCAAAATAAGCACTAGGGCTTATTTTCAAGGGATTTCTTATTTTTTTCCACAAGTATGGGAGGCTCACTTCTTCTGCTTTCTCGCAGCTACAATGGGGCAGGAGGCTGTGCCCTGCACCTCGTGCCCCTCATCGTCTTACCTCAGGGCCCTGCAGCCAGGTCATCCATACTCCAACACTGCCTTGCCTTGCGGCGGTGGCTCTGGCAGCCCCATCCAGCAGGCCGACTTCTTCTGTTTGCTCACTGCTGCAACAGAGTAAGCAAACTGAGAGACAGTGGAACAAAGCAGCCGGCCGGCTATGGGAGACTTGTCTTCACATGGTGACATTGGCAGCAGACAGATGTAGAGGCACGAGGGAAGGCATGCAATCTGGATGTGTCACATGGGCTGCAGGCAAGCCAAGAGATGGTGGGAAGGAATGGGCGGCTGCTTGCGGGAGCCTCATCTTTGTATCTCTTGGGTTGTCTGTGGCCCACGTGGAACATCAGGATCACCTGCCTTCTCCCTGTGCCTCTGCCTCCATCTGCTACCAGTGCTGCTGTGCAAAGATAAGCCTCCAGCAGCCAGCTGCCCGCTCCAGCCCACTGACTCTCAGCTTTTCTGTGGCCCACATGTCTGGATCATCTGCCTCCCCCCGCCTCTACCTGCTGCTTGGACGGGTAATCAATTCACCTGCACTGCACAGAATATGTGTCATGCCCCTGTTGAAGTCTGAATCTGTGGGGGAAGATGAGCTGGAACAAGAGCCAACAGAGATTGAGAGGGCGGCTCTGTTGGCCTTGGAGGAAACTTGGGAAAGGCAAAGTCAGTCCAGGCAAGGCTTTTCTGAATTAGTAAGGCCTGAAGACAGAGAGGAACAGGACAGACAGAGCTCAGGAAAAGAGAAAGGACTACCCCCTCCTGATCCTAGAACAAGGAGGGAAGAGAGAAGGTGAGATCAATGCCGATTGAGCCAGCTACGAGGGAGGAGAGTGCCCCCTTTCACAAGGCACACCTGGGGACTGAGATGTAAGTAGGTGCCAGTGGGAGGGGCATTTGTCAGGAACAAGGATTGAATATGTGGAGCCTTGTGTGCACTTGCCAATGCCTAGAGATTGCTATACTTTGTCTTGTGGGGCTTGCCTGGTTTGTCTGCTTTGCTAAACTTCTTCCTCTGTTTACAGTTTGGGCTAACCTAGCTTATTGGACTGCTGGCCCTGGTTGCTGTTTGGTTTTCTGTTTGGACTGCTGACCCTGGTTATTGTTTGGCTAACCTGGCTTACTGGACTCCTGATCCTGGTTGCTGTATGACTAACCTTGCTTACTGGACTACTTGCAGTCAAAGGTTTCTGAAGATGTGTGAGAGCTTTGCTCCAGGACTTGTAGTGAATGTGGGGATGTTTGGGGGCACAGTTGGAGCAATAAAGGGGAGTTAGACTTGTTTTCTGGTTGTTTTGCTTTCGTGCCATGCCCTGGATCATCACGCTGGACACAATCCAGCCTCTACCTATCTATCTATCTATCTATCTATCTATCTATCTATCTATCTATCTATCAATCAATCAATCAATCAATCAATCATCTATCTTGTTATGTTCGCCGTGCGGAAGAAAGCTCGGGAGTCAGTGACCAGTTTCAGCTCTTTATTTGGTCCCGAGATCGACTCGGTGCGGCTAGGGCAGGCGGCGGCTTTTATAGAACTAGCCGGCCAAGCCGCGGCCAATGACACCGCTTTGAATCTCCCGCGATCAGTTTCTTCCAATCGCGGGGGATTTGCGGCAGGCCAATCAGTGCGACTCACTCGACCAATCGGGTCGCCGCGCGTCTTAGCCAATCAGAACAGTTTATTTACAAGAATGCTAATGTACAATACAGAACACCCCTCCCCTCTTGGTATGGTCCTACGTGACGTAGTCCCGTAAGTAGGCGGGGCTCTGTACTTGTCTACTGGACCTGCGCAGGTTAGTTGGTGTCTGGTCTTCGAACGGTTCGGTCGGGTTCTGTGTCGCTCCTTGCCTCATCAGTGGAACCTCCTGGAAGGGTGAGCTGGGCCTTTCGCTGTAGCTCCCTTCCGGTCTACTCGGGTTGGTTGAGCTGCTGGCTTTGTTGCTCCCACCCGGTCTTTCCGGGCTGGTTGAGCTGGCTTGGCTGTTCCTTCCTGGCGAGGCTTCGAGTTGTTCGTCTGTTCCTGCCTCGGTTGGTGAGTATTCTTGGTTCCTTTCTTGTTGGGGTTGGTTATTTTGGTTCCCGGGGTTTTTCCTCCCCTCTTGGCTGGTGTTTTCTTCCATGTGTGCTTGCGTGTCGGTTGTATTTCCCGCGTTGGTTCTCGATCTTAACTGATCGATGTGTCTTTTCCATGCTCGTCCGTCGGTTGTCTGTAGTCGGTACGAGTGGGGACCTGTCACCTGGGTTATGGTTGCTGGTACCCAGAGTGGGTCCCCTGTGAGGTTTTTTGCATATACTGCATCGCCTGGTGTGAATGTTCGATGTTTGCTAGATGAGTCAGGGTTTTTTTCTGGGTTGTATGTGGGGTGCAGTCTGTCAAGTGGGGACCTTAGTTTCCTTCCCATTAATAGTTCTGCCGGGCTTTTGTTGGTTGTCGTGTTTGGGGTTATGTGTTGTATAAATAGCATTTTATTAATCTTTTCTTGTATTTCCCCGGTTTCTATTTTTTGGATTGTTTTTTTCATAAATTGGACCATTCGTTCCGCCCTCCCATTTGCCGCCGGATGTGCCGGCGCTGTCAGCACATGCCGTATTCCCCATTCCACTAGGAATTTTTCGAATTCCAACTAGGTAAATTGGGGCCCGTTATCTGATACAATGACATCTGGGAGGCAGTGGGTGGAGAATAGTTTGTTGAGTTCTTTGGTGACGGCCTCCGTGGTGGTAGTTTTCATGTTGCTTACCTCCAGCCAGTTGGAGTAAGCATCTACCGTGATGAGGAAGGTGTGCCCCTTCGTAGGTCTGGCGAAATCTATATGGATCCTGGACCATGGTCCCCTGGGGGTTTCCCATTCCAGGATTGGGGCGGAGGGGGTGCTTGGCCTGGATTCTTGGCATTGTCTGCATGCTGCCACCCAAGCCTCGATTTGCCTGTCCATCCCTGGCCACCAGGAGTAACTCCTGGCCAGGGCTTTAGTCCTAACGATGCCCGGGTGTCCCTCATGCAATAACTCCAAAACCCTTTCTTGTAGTTTTTCTGGGATGACAACCCTATCCCCCCATAGTAAACAACCTTTCTGTAAGGACAGTTCTGTTTGTCGGTTCCGAAACGTCCTGAATTGTTCGTCGTCGTCTTTTTCCGGCCACCCTTTCTCTACCCAATGCAAAATCCGCGCCAGACGTTTGTCTTTATTGGTTTCGCGGGCAATGTCTGACGTGGTTACAGGCAGATTGGGTAGAGTCTCTATGCTGATGGTTGATGTTGTAGGTGCTGGGTCGGCATCCAGGTCGGGTAGCGGCGTGCGGCTCAGGGCGTCTGCGTGGCTAATTTTCTTACCTGGTCGGTGGGTTAACCGGTAGCTGTAGGCGGCAAGGAATTCAGACCACCTTGTCATTCTTGGAGATAGAATGTTCAGGGTGGCCCTGTTCCCTGCCAGGATTCGCAGCAGCCGCTTGTGGTCGGTGATGATGGTGAAGGTCCTGCCATAGAGGTACTCGTGGAACCTCTTGACGGCGGCGACGATTGCCAGAGCCTCTTTGTCCAGCTGACTGTAATTTCTTTCTGGTTTTGAGAGGGTTCTTGAAAAGAAGGCGATGGGTGCTTCTTTTCCATCAGGGAGGATGTGGCTGAGGACTGCTCCGACGTGGAAAGGTGATGCGTCGCATGTGACGGCTAGTGGTAGGGTCTCGTTGTATTGGATGAGGACGGCATCCGATGTGAGCAGGTCCTTGGTTCTGTTGAAAGCAGCTTCCTCACGTCCCCCCCAGGTCCAGGTTGCTGTTTTATCCAGCAGCCTATGCAACGGTTCCGCCGCGGTCGCCTTTTGGGGTAAGAACACATTATAGAAATTAATCAGTCCAAGAAACGCCTGCAATTCCATTTTATTCTTTGGCCTGGGGGCTTCTTTGATGGCTCTGATTTTTTTTTCGGTTGGGTGAATCCCGTGCCGGTCTAGGAGATATCCCAGGAACTCAACCCTGTCGGTGTACAGCTGGCATTTTTCTTTTTTGACTTTTAGCCCCACGTTTTTGAATTTTTGTAGTACCTCCCTCAGGTGACCCTCCAGTTCTTTTCTGTTGGTTGCTGACATCAGCACGTCGTCGAAGTAGGGCACCACCCCCTTGATTCCTTGCAGGAGTCTTTCCATGAGGCTCTGGAAAATTCCTGGCGCTACGCTGACTCCGAACTGGAGCCTCTTGCAGTGGAAAGCCCCTTGGTGGGTTACTATGGTTTGTGCCTCGGCGGTTTCCGCATTGACTGGTAATTGTTGGTAGGCTTGTGCCAGGTCGAGTTTTGCAAAAACCTTGCCTCCCCCCAGTGAGTGTAGGAGGTGCTGCACTACTGGGATGGGGTAGGTGCTTTGTTGTAAGGCGCAGTTTAGGGTGGCCTTATAGTCCCCACAGATTCTCACCGACCCATCGGGCTTGACTGGGGTGACTATGGGGGTCTCCCACCGGGCGTGGTCAGTTGGCTCTAGGACCCCTTGTTTGATGAGTTTGTCTTTCTGCTCATCGATCTTTGGGCGGAGTGTGAAGGGTACCTGCCGTGGCTTTAGGCGTATCGGGGGAACGCTGGGGTCTAGGCTGAATGAAATAGGGGGCCCTCGGTACTTGCCTAGGGTGCCGTCGAACACTTCCTGGAAGTCCCTTGCGAGTTGCTCCTCCCAATCCGCCTCTGCGATGTGGTCGATTCCCGTTACTTCGATCCCGAGCGGCGCGAACCACTGTAGTCCCAATAGGCTGGGTCAGTCTCGATCCACGACGGTCAGGGGAAGTCTTGCTGTGCGCCCTTTGAATGTGACTTCAAACTGTCCTGTTCCGACTACGGGGATGCGGTTCCCTTGGTAGTCTTTTAGGATTAACTTCTGGCTCTCCAGCCCCTTCTTGTGGATGGCAGGCACCAGGCACTTGATTTTCCGCCATGCAACCATGGAGAGGTAGGACCCGGAGTCCACCTCCATTTTGCATGGCTTGCCCTCGATGCCCACTTCCACGTATACCTTTCGGGCGTCCGTGCTGGAAGAATGGCCAATGACGACCGTTCGGTGGGTCTCCTCTCTCTGTTGGTTGTCGCCGTTCCTCCGGTCCCGTCCGTCCTGGTTCCAGCAACGCTCGGTTTGGCGGTCCCTTGTCCTGGGGGGGTGCCATCCCGTCTCCGGCTGCTGCTGTCTCGTCGTCGGGGGCTGTAGGCTTTCTTGAGCCGGCAGACTCGGCCGATGTGGCCTCTCTTGTTGCATTGCTGGCAGGTCGCGTCGAAAAACCGGCACTCCGATCGAGGATGGTCACCCCCGCACCCGGCACATTGGAGTCCCGACTTACGACTCCGCCATTCGTGCCGGTCTCGTTCTGTCTGGAGTCAATGGATGTCCTCCTCTTTATCCGTGGTGTCGGAGGTGGAGTCGAGGTCGCCATGGTGGGTGGTGGTCGCTCGGCGGCTTGCTTCTGGATGCGCCTCTGCCATCGGGGTTGCCTCGGAAACTGTGGTTCGGTCCCCGGTGTCGGGTCTCCGCATTCGGGCCGCTGATTTTCGGGTCGCCTCAGCTGCGGTGGCCTCGACGAGGGCGTCAGCGAGGGAGATGTTGCCTTTTGCCATCAGCCGGCTTTGTAGGACTGGGTCTCTGAGCCCGAGGACGACACGGTCTCGTAATGCCTCGTCCATGTCCGTGAAGCCGCACATACCTCCCAGATTTCGCAGGTCTGCCACGAAGTCGCTAATGTTCTCTCCCGGCTTCTGGTCTCGCCTGTAGAAGTCGTGCTGCCTGATGAGGGTGGGCACGGCGGGGGCATAGTGGCTTCGTAACAGCGGCTCGAGATCAGCCCAGTCCATCGCCTTCACATCCTCTGGTTTTGCGAGGGCTTTTGCCATTTTAAACACTGCGGGCCCGCAGTGTGTCAGGAAAACGGCCCTTTTTTTCTGCCCGTTTGCATCCTTGAGGTTGCTACTCTCTAGGAACATCAGGAACCGATCAATGTACGATTCCCAGTCCTCAGTAGCTTGGTTAAAGGGTGCGGGCAGTGCGAGGCTGGCCATCTCGGTCGATCTTGTATTCTCGGTGCCACGTGCTCGGTGGGTATCAGTTCCGCGATCCCACCCTCGTCGCCAGTGTTATGTTCACCATGCAGAAGAAAGCTCGGGAGTCAGTGACCAGTTTCAGCTCTTTATTTGGTCCCGAGATCGACTCGGTGCGGCTAGGGCAGGCGGCGGCTTTTATAGAACTAGCCGGCCAAGCCGCGGCCAATGACACCGCTTTGAATCTCCCGCGATCGGTTTCTTCCAATCGCGGGGGATTCGCGGCAGGCCAATCAGTGCGGCTCACTCGACCAATCGGGTCGCCGTGCGTCTTAGCCAATCAGAACGGTTTATTTACAAGAATGCTAATGTACAATACAGAACATATCTATCTATCTATCTATCTATCTATCTATCTATCTATCTATCTATCTATCTATCTATCATCTATCTATCACCTATCTATCACCTATCTATCTGTCTATCATCTGAAATTTACTTAGTGGCGAATTACACAAACAAGGTACTCTGGATAGCATACAACAATGTTGCCCTCCATAGTTAATTTATCCCTGCTATCATTCTGAAAAGCTATTCTGTTCAAAAATCCTTTGTTTCTTGATAAGATTAGTGGGACAGTTGGATTGATAGTATATCAAGATGGTTAATATGGTGACCTATCATTTGTTGCTTTCTGCTACTAATTTTTATACTGCCCATAATATGTGTCATTGGGTGACATAAAAATATATAAATGCAAAAATAAACAACTTTTATTTGTCACCTCCTACCATTTTGTTGTCTTTGAGTAGCTGATACAGTATATTGGTTCTTTTCCTTTTATTGTGAACATAACTAAACTTTTTTTTTTACCAACTTTAGCTTGTTTGGCATTTGCTGAATGACTGCTCTCTGTAAAGGCATAACATGCTCAAGCCATATTTAATATCCTTGGAAAATATCTCAATATGACTTTTTTATTGCTGTTGTTAAATTGAGTATGTGTACACACACAGAGACACACACACCAGTCACCTTAGAATTCTTTATCATTTCTTTATCACTTTATCATTTCACAATTCTAGAACTTTATAGAGAGCTTCACCAGTAACCATTTGGGGCCTGTGTAGGAGCTAAATGAGTTGTCAACGTTTGACATAAATTTTATGTTTGGAACTATTCTGGTTCAAATCCTTTAGCCAGGGGTCTTCAAACTCGATAGCTATAAGATTTGTGGACTTCAACTCCCAGAATTCCTCCTCCAGTCATGTTAGCTCAGGAATTCTGGGAGTTGAAGTCCACAAGTCTTAAACTTGCCAAGTTTGAAGACCCTTGCTTTAGGCCTTTGGTGCTTCTTTCCAGAAATACAACCTTCACTGGTGTCTGAGTCATCCAGTATAGCATAGTCTCACCTGAGATGTCTTTGATATCTGCCTTGCTCAGCTTCCGCTAATAGGACTATGGCTCCTTTCTATTTTGAAAACCAGAATTCATCTATTATGATTTTTAAAAAAAAAGAGTTAGGACCAACGAAAGAGAGCTCAGGATGCTGTTATATAAAAGGAGAGAGGTACTTCCATATCTTCTGATACTTAGCATATCAACTCCTGGGGTTTGTTCTTGGGAACAGGGAGATAGCGAATAAATAACAAATCCCAGAATGCAAAAATTGATCCCCAAAGAATGAGGATGCTGCCTGGAGAGAAACATTCAAAGTGACAGCTTGTAAGCAGTGCTGTAGCTAAGCAATTTAGCTGAATAACTGGTAGGTTATAAAAGACCCGAGACTTTTCCAGCAAATAATTTGGGTATCTGGATAGATGACCCCTATGGCCCTATGGTCAACTCTGCAAGATAACACCAAGCAAGTAATTGGAAAAATGAGTTTAAGAATAAAAGTGAAGACAAAAATGTCTCTGTGTAAAAAAGTCACAAATGAGATTGCAAGTGCTCTCCATTGTCAGCCCAAAGGTATATGGTGGCCCTAAGCCTCATTGATTGATGGTACTTCTTTGTACCAAGGTAGAGATTTTCATTTTTATAATGATTCAGAAGCAGCATTGACACCTTGATGTCTTGATGCCCAATGCCCAACTTGACCTTAGTTTAACCCTGTCACTGGTGCCCTCTTGAGAAAAGCACCACTGAAAACACTAACTGTAAAAGCTGCAGACAGGCAGCTAAAGCTGTATGCTCTGCTTTCAGAGGCTAGGCTCTGCTCAGTCTCACCCTACTCCCAACCAGGTTCATAAAGGTTTTTTAAAGTCTTAGCTTTGGAAACCAGAGAGGGGGAATGCTTAATTTCCTCAGACTGCAGAGACTGAGCAAATGCACAGAAATCAATGTCAATGTCCCAGCTAATCATTTGGCCACACCAAATTATTTGACCAATGTAACAATATTCCAGCTGTCTTGGGACATTTTGGGACTTGAAGGGCCTAACTTAAACATTTGAATTGAACAAGATCTAATGGCACAAAGTTGGAAAAAAGGGACAAGCTGGCGCCATAAAAAAAGTTATATTATAGCTTTGGCTTTGAATAATTTTGAGTGTTGTAGTTATACAGTGGCCAACTGTTGTCTTGAGGAATTTGAGAGGCATTGACCTTGTCTGTGTATTAGCAGCAGCATAATCCCAACAGGGTTTCCTGCTGTCAGCAGAATGAAATTCCCAATTAGGTATTGTCAAAATTGTATCTTTCTTTCAGATTGAGAAAAAAATATTTTTGTTTTTATACACATGTATCTTATTAAATACTGTTGATTTTTTTTATTTTTTGAGATTATACCTGGAAAGAAAAGTTGTGGCATCATTTTAAAGTACAAATTCTAAAACTGTCTAATTGTAGTATGTATATCTTTTTGTGATGTATTTTTGTGACGAACTGTTCCTTCTGTTTCATAACATTTCCAATATTATTGTTTCTCGTGAATATGTCACTTCTCAAGAAATAGGTGGCTATATAAATTTCATTAATAAATAACTATTAATCTATATGAATTGGGACCAGGTTATTTGAAGGACTGCCTCTCTCAGGCACAAAGAATTAGGACCATCTTTTAGGTTTCAGCAAAGGAGATTTATTCAAGCCTATACACAGCTATAGACAACTAAAGTTCAATTCAAGAGGGTTAGACTTGGGCTATTTAAGGGAATGTAATGACTCTTAATTGTGTGATGTGCTTAACCCAGCTTCCAGCTCTGTTTTTTTCTTACAGCTTCTCCTCAGTTATATCCACTCCCTTCCACCCACTAGGGTGGAAGGGAGGGCATATTACGGTCCCATAAATTGGGATTGACCATGAAAAGGCCTTCTTGATGGTGACCCTCTTTTTATGGAGCATCATTTCCTCTGAGATATAGTTGGCCACCACCCTGCTGCTCCTCTGCTGCTTAAATGTTATTTATTTATTTTTATTTATTTTATTTTTCAATCTCTTACAAGATACAGGTATAAGAATAAACATACTTTTGAATACATGAGATAGATACTTATAAGAAAAATAAAAAGAAACAAAAGGACAGGGACGGTCAGCACGATTGGTGTGCTTATGCACGTCCCATACAGGCCTCTTAGGAAGGGGGTGAGGTCAATAGTAGACAGTCTAAGGTTAAAGTTTTTGGGGTTTGGGGAAGAAACCACAGAGTCAGGTAGAGTATTCCAAACATTGACCACTCTGTTGCTGAAGTCGTATTTTCTGCAGTCAAGTTTGGTGCAGTTAACCTTGAGTTTGTATCTATTGTTTGCTCTTGTGTTTATATGGTTGAAGCTGAAGTATTCATTGACAGGTAGGACATTGCAATGTATGATTTTATATACTATACTAAGATCAGACCGAAGGCGGCATAGTTCTAGTTTTTCTAGGTCTAGAATTTCGAGTCTGGTGGCATAAGGTATTCTGCAACGAGTAGAGGAGTGGAGAACTCTTCTTGTGAAATATTTCTGGACTTTCTCAACTGTGTTAATATCAGATACATAATGTGGGACCCGACTGATGAGCTGTATTCAAGCATAGATCTAGCAAATGTTTGTATGCTCTAGTTAGTAGTGTGATATTACCAGAGAAGAAGATCCGTAGGATTAGATTAACAACTCTTAATGCCTTTTTGGCTATGTAGTTACAGTGGGCTTTAGCACTTAGATCATTAGAGATGAGTACTCCAAGGTCCTTGACAGAGTTTGGATCCTCAACAAGGTCTTGACTATTTAGCTTGTATTTTATTTTCTGAATTTTTTTTGCCAATATGTAAGACAGAGCATTTATTTGTCGAGATTTGAAGTTGCCATTTGTTTGACCATTCTGATACATAGTCAAGGTATTTTTGGAGAGTAGTAGTATTGTCTGTGATCTTGAATAGGTTTACATCATCAGCGAAGAAAACACAGTTGCTCTTAATATGATCACAGAGGTCATTTATGTGGAGTATGAAGAGAGTTGGTCCTAAAACACTGCCTTGGGAGACACCACTGTTGACAGGTACAGAATTTGATAGGACGCTCCCAATTTTGACCATTTGTTGTCTGTTTGACAGGAATGCTTCTATCCAGTTATGTAGGTCTCCAGAGATACCATAAGATTTTAGTGTTAGTAGTAGTTTGTTGTGTACCACTAAATCAAAGGCTTTACAGAAGTCTATGTAGATTGCGTCTATTGCTTTGCCTTGATCAAGTTGTGTAGTCCATATGTTTTTGCGGTGTAAGAGTTGCAGATTATAAGATAGTTTTTTTCTGAAACCAAATTGTTTATAGAGTAGGTTGTTTGTCTCTAAGTGGAGGATAATGGATTGGTTAATAATTGATTCCATGACTTTACAGGTGATGCAGCATAAGGAGATTGGTCTGTAATTTTCAACTAGGCTGGGGACTCCCTTTTTGAAGATGGGGATGACCATGGCTTGGCACATATTCCATCTGGTCCAATAGATAGAGATGGTTTTAGATTGCATAGTGCTTTTTCAACATTGTCTTCTGTAAAATTGATATGCATTAGATCATTGAAGTTGTCTGTGGTTCGACTATGAAGTACTGGGCTTGATCTATTGCTGTTTACAAATACTGAGCCAAAGAATGTGTTAAAGAGGTTTGCTTTGATGGTGTTGTCGTTCCAGTCTTTGCCATTAGGTCCTTTCAGGGGTGGGATGGACCTTGGGACTTTTAGTTTGTTGTTTACAAAATTGTAGAAAGCATGGGTGGAATTTGTGTGTAGAAGGTTTTCCTCTTGTTTAATGTGATAATTAGTGCATTCAGTTTTTATTTGGTGGCATAAATTTTTGTATCGGCTTTTGAAGTTGGCAACGTGACCAGATTTGTTTTTTCGCCAAAGTGATCTATTTTTGTATTGAAGCTTCCTTATTGTTATGGGTAATCTGTTTTTCCTGGTTTTGGGAGTTGTTATTGGTACATATAGTTTGATGGCTCTTTTGATTTCTAGTAAGAATATGTTGTAATGGTCTTCAACAATATTGCATCCAGTGAATATAAATTGCCAATCAAGGGAAGAGAGATTGTTGATTATAAGGTCATAGTTGCCTTTTTTGAAGTTATAATTTTGGATTTTGTCGTTGTGATGATTTTTGTGTGGACGTGTGTTGAGACAAAAGTCTTGTAAAAAGTCTTGTAAAAAGTCTTAATTTCCTGGCTGGGAGAAATGCAAAATGATTTGGTCAGCTGCGTTGAAAGTCAGAATCAGTTTATTAATAGGAAGGCAGGTAAGAAATCTCACAGCGTTCCTAGGATTAGTCTAATCTTGTGAGTAGAGAAACCCTTTCTTATACCCTTCAGATCCTTTGATTTTGTAAGTGTGAACCCCTGAAGTCTTTGATTTTGTGTGTGTGATGAGTTCCTGTCTCTTGAGATTGGGATCTCTTCCTGGGATCTTGGTCGGAGTAATTGTTTTATAGTCCAATCTATTTTTCCCTGATCCTTTGTAGCTATCAGTTTGCACCTGGTTGCAATATCACGAGTTTCCTGTTATACTGTTTGCTTTTCACAAGTTTTTTATAGCTTGCTATCTATTTGATTTCTATGGGAAAGGATCTTAGCTAGTTTGTAGGGTTTTTCTCTGTATCCCATGCCTTCCTTTGTTGTGAAAAGTAAGCTGGCTCCAGCTATTTAAATAGCCCTACTTGACAAAGGGTGGGGGCTGTTTTCCTAGAAGAGAGGGAAATCGTAACTTCCAACAATCCCTCTTTTTTTCCCCAAAACACATGAATGTTTTGACAAAAGTTTAAAAGGTGATCAATCAGGGAGACCTGATGGGTGCTTCTAATTTTTCTGATGCAAAGGGGAAGGCATTGAAAAAGAGGCAACAGAAAAGGATTCTTTCAGTGGCTCCCAAAAGCTTTCAACCCTGAAGATATTTTTTTTTTGCTGTTTCCAATTTTTCATGCCAATTAATTTTCAAATGTTTGGTGTACCTTTTTTATGAGCTTACAGTCAGATTGTAAGTAAAAGCCTCTACATTTTCCACAGCCTTTAAATTACAGACTGCTCATTTCCAAGGTTATGGTTACTATCTGCCTAGCTCTTAGCTTCCAGGGTTTGTCAGGCCAAATTGAGGTTAGTCAATGTGCATTCCAGGCTATTTAGTATTTTTAAAATTACACACGATGGGCCCTGGGACTTCTACTCATGAGACCACCAGTGTAACATGTTCTGCTTTACTGGGCAACTGGGCAGCATCATTTCTGAGTCACAGTCAGGACTTAGGAAAAGTGTTGTAAGCTTCCTGGAATCACTTATGTGTGAGTTGGGCAGCTAAATAAATTTGTTTCATAAATAAATAAAAGAAAATTTTTGATGCAGTTGAATGCTATCTATAGAATATTTTGCACAGTTTTTCTTTAAATTATAACTGTTGTAATCTTATAAATTTAGTTCATAATTCTTCCCATTGTTGTGTTATAATTAATTATTTCTTTAAAAATGTATTTATTTTATCATACAGGTTTTTTTCTTTGTTTTTGTATTGTATTTAAATAGAAGTTTCTTATGATGGCTTCAAGTTATTTATCTTAATATCATTGCTTTTTTCTTGAAATCTAATTTTATCCTCTCAGCAATTTTTAAGTACACCATCTTTGTCATCCTTAAGCATTCAGTGGGTATTTCTTGCTGTGCTTAAGCTATTCATAGAGTCTGAATGAACTGAATATTTAATAACAGTTTTCTATCTGGAATTGTTTTCAACATAAAATGCTAAAAAGTGAGATTATTTTTTTATTCCATTTGTAGAATCCTATGCTTTTATTAATTTTTGTTTAATAATATGTCCTTTTAAACAGTTATCCTTTTTGTATGCCTACACTATAAGTATATATGAAGTACTTTTGCTAATCTGCTGGCTTCTTCCAAAATTGCTACCCTACTGTGCAAGAATTTTGTCTTCTCTGATTTCCATGATTATAAATATGTTTTATTGTGCCATTTAAAATCTGGAAGGCAAGGCCACTTCTTTCTTTGGAATCTTGTATGGCTTTTTTTTTTTTTTTTTTGCTTGATTTTAGGTCTGTCAATGGAGATTCTTAATCATCCAGGTCATGGTTGTCCCAAAGGTGGATTTTTTCAAGAGGCAACTGGACTTTCTGGTTTTTCTTCAAAGTAGTTTTGCTTCTCATCCAAGAAGCTTCTTCAACTCTGACTGGATGGTGGGAATGGAAGGATTTATACTCCTTGCAGACAGATGGCATTTAAATTCTTTTAGCGGGTTGTTATAGTCACCTAGAGGCTAATTCTAGGTCTTTTCCCATTCAATAAAGTTTACTGACAGTAAATCTCCCATACCTCATTATTAGCAAAACCGAAAATCAAAGTGTACGGAAACTGTTCTTACCACTGCAACCTACTTAGCCATCAGATATAACTGAAATACTTTAAAAAATTAGCACAATTTTCTGCAGTTTTTCTTGATGTTACCAAATGCTAAATGTTTATAAGAGAGATAATTTAGACTTTATTCACCTCTGACGAGGTGGCACTTGGTAATTAACAACTCTTGTTAAAGGTATAACACTAATATGTCACAACTAAGCCTCAATATCTCAATTTTTGTGTGTGAAAGTCCATAGAAATATTGTTGCAGCTATTCTTTAAAGTACCATAAGAGCCATGGTGACACAGTGATTAGTAGTACTGTAGACTAATTCTGTTGACTGCCAGCTGCCAGCAGTTCAACAGTTCGATTCTCACCGGTTCAAGGTTGACTCAGCCTTCTCTCCTTCCAAGGCTGGTAAACTGAGGACCCAGATTGTTGTGGGCAATATGCTGACTCTGTAAACCACTTGAGATAGCTGTAAAGCACTTTGAAGTGGTATAAAAGTCTAAGTGCTATTGCTATTTGCCCCTAAATAGATTAGGGAAAGTTGTTCTGTTATTTTCCCAACCCCAATAGACAGTGTATATTATGAGATAGTTAAGTTGGTTAGCACACATTTGTTTTCATTACTCATACTGCTGAGTTGTCAATTATGACAATTTGTCTATCTGTTTTCTTGCTCATCAGAGATACATTACCTTTGCCCTTCAGGAGATCGGCTTCTTCTGCAAGATAAGATAAAATTCAGGTTGAGCACTACTAATTGTGGTTTGGGCCAAATAGGATTATTTTTGTAAAAACACTAAATTGGCTTAGATTGGTAAATGGGTAAGTTTGCTTATTCTGTTTTAATATTTGGGAAAGGTATATATCTCAGCCATATGCAGGACCATATCTTACTACCATCACGCATAACCTTTGCATATGGCTCCTGAGAAACCCATACAAACAGTGCTATTAAATTTTAATATTTAATGTGTGAAAATAGTTTTGTCTTGGGCTTTCACTGCTTTCAAAGAATGGGCCTTAATCCATTATCTAAAAGGTAAGTGTAGTTCCTGGATGATAAAAAAAAGTGTTCCAAGTCAAGCAAATTTGTTCAAGTAAGGCTGTAGAGCTCAAGGGGATATTTAATGGAAAAAAACCTGAAACCTAGGGTTCCACGTTCCACGTTTTCATATTTAAAACAAGAAAAGAAGTCTGCTTTGAAACCTACTGTAAATTAATAATTCATTCTTGGACACAGGACTTTTGGACCTAGGCATCTATCAATACCTAATACTCTACATAATACTCTATATAAATGATCCTTGCAATCTCCAACTGCGTCCTCTTCATGGATGATGTAAAACTATTCAACACCACCAACAATACTACTGTCCTTCAAAGCAACCTTGATTATGTGTCTGAATGGTCAAAAAATTGGCAACTTCAAATCTCAACTAACAAATGCCCTGTCCTACATATTGGTAAAAAAAATCAGTGTACCAAATACAAGCTAGGCGGATATGACCTTGTTGATGACCCTTACTCTGTCAAGGACCTTGGAGTACTCATATCAAATGACCTAAGCACCAGAGCTCACTGTAGCAGCATTGCCAAAAAGGCATTAAGAGTTGTAAATCTAATCTTAAGAAGTTTCTCCTCCAGTAATATTGAATTGTTAACTAGGGCATACAAAACCTTTGCTAGACCAATATTGAATACAGCTCATCTGTGTGGAATCAGCACTGATATCAAACAGTAATACAATTGAGCGAGTCCAGAAGTATTTCACAAGAAGAGTACTACACTCCTCTCCTTGCAACAGAATACCTATATCATCAGGCTTGAAATTTTGGGCTTGGACAAACTTGAACTATGCCACCTATGGTTAGGCTTAAGCGTAGTACACAAAATTAACTGCTACAATGTCCTACCACTCAATGACTACTTCAGCTTCAACTGCAACAATACAAGAGCACAACAGATACAAACTCAATGTAAACTGCTCCAAACTTGATTGCAGAAAGTACGACTTCAGCAACAGTGTGGTCAATGCCTGGAATCCCCTACCTGACTCTGTTGAAACATCCTCTGTTGAAACATCCTCTAACACCCGCTCCTTTAACCTTAAACTATCCACTATTGACTTCACCCCATTCCTAAGAAGTCTGTAAGGGTCGTGCATAAGTGCACAATTGTGCCTACCATCCCTGTCCTATTGTCCCCATTTATTCGTACCTATTTCTTTTATTCTTACTCATGTTTATATTTATACCTATTATCTTGTAAGCGATTGACAAATCAAATAAATAAATAAATAAAATAAAATAAATATGTGGAGAGATGAATAAGTTACCTCTCTATATACTCAGGAGTATGTCAGGTTCATCCTTGTAAATTAATATGGATAAGACATAAACTATTTCAAGCATTTTAATGAGTGTTAATTTGTCCCATGCCTCTTCCCTCCCTTTTTAAAGTAAATATATTTATATATAATTTTGGAGTGATTGTACAAATAAATGTTGACTTAAAGTTATGACCAATGAAAATATTTCTAAAGACATTCTTTGTGACAGGTTATTCAGATCAGCATCTCTATCACTTATCTTCATTGTTGGAGGATTTTGCTTTTATAGCACTCTGGTTATGTGTTTCCTGGCAAAATGAACTTACTTTGCACTCTGCTGGGATTTTGAAGCTTTGTAATAGCAAATAACCCTATACTTTTGTTAGACCTACAATTTACATTCTTTTTATTTTTGAAAAGTACCCTCATGGTAAAATTAATTAAAAGGCAGAGTATAAATCCAATAAATAAATAAATACAGTTTAGTATGAATGTATATGTCAAAAAAAGTATAGCTGCACTTAGACTAGTGATTAATAGCTGTTTTAGTCCCTTATTACAACTCTATAAGCAATTAGAAACACATTTCTGCACTACCAGATAAATGTACTGCATTACTCAGCAGAAAACTGAAATCCAGGATCACAAAGTGAGAGGCCAAATTAAATCTACTGATTCAAAGTCACTGCCATAGTTTGCCTTGTTGCAAATTAGAAGCCGTGCCAGAGGTAAAAGCAAGAGAAGAATGTATAAGCCTGGGGTTCTCAGTGGTTAATTCCTGTCACGATAAATCACAGTTTATCATCAGATAAAAATACAGTTGATGTGTCTAAAATGTAAATTAAAAATAAGGGGTGCTATACAAAATCATGCATGCAAGGATAACCCACACTTATCTAAGTGAAAAATGAAAGATCATTATTTCTCAATAGAAGTGATCAGCATTTTCCCTGGCATGGAGATGGAGAACTCTTGCTTCTAAATTATGAATACAGTTCATAGTATTTGATAAGAATTCAAGATTCAAAACAAGTTTAATCATCACATATAAATTCTGTAATTTAAGACAGATCTGGAAGAACAGAGAATACCTATTAAATATATGAATCCTTCAAAACAAATAATCTCCTTCATAGCTCCCAGGCATAGGATTATTTTTTTCAGAAAAAAGTATTGTTAAACATGAATTCTACCCTGGGATGTATTAAAATCAGTTCAAACTAAGAATCATGTTGTTACATTTTTACATTTATAGATCCTATTGTAAATATAGGATCAACTTTGGATTCAGAAGAAGATATCATATTGTTTGGATTTGTCCAAAATTAACAGAAAACTTTCCTGAATTAAAATTATTGGACCAGGAGCTTTAGGCTCATATACAGTTTGACTAACATATGTAAATCTGAGAGGTGTTGCAAATTACACACAGAATTGTTATAAAGGAGAATATTTGTAATTGGGGGTTGAAAGGAGGAGTCCTTACTGCTCTCTGAGTTTGGTTGTTTTCTTGCAGATGTTTCATTACACAAACTAAGTAACACAATTAGTGCTCAAAGTAAGTGAGGTTTGCAGACAGGGAAGAAGAAAGAGTAGGTTGACAAAAGGAGCTATGCTGTCCTTGGTACTCTCTAAGCTTGGTAATTTGCTTGCAGGCATTTATGACCCAACTAGGTAACATCACCAGTGCTAAAAGGGAGTAGTGTCTGTGAATTGGGAAAAAATTGGGGGGGGGGGTGCGGGGGAGGGAGTGGAAGAAGAAAAAGAAAGACTAGGAAGGAGAGATGAGGAAGAGGACTCTGAGATCCTTGGTGCTCTCTGAACTTGGTTGCTCTTTTGCAGACATCACTAAGTAACATCACTAGTGCTAGAACATAGAATCCTGACATATCATTTTGGATATTAATATGTTTGTAAGAAAACAACCAAGTTCAGGGAGCACCAAGGGCCCCTCAAGAATTACTATGATAAGATTTTCTATGTGGTTAGAACACCTACATATTCAGTTATCATGTTAAGAATGTTTCTATAAGCATAATAAATTGATAGCTACTTCTTGGAATAGACAATTCAGCAGAATACATGACTCTCAAGGCAAGTTTATATAATAAGAGTAGATAATCTGGCAGATTAAATATGTTTTGAATTCTAATTATCTTCCCCATTGTACAGTTATTAGACACAATAGAATTTTCAATACATAAATTTGAAAGATCTTACTGTATCCTAATTTGTTTCATATTTTAAACATATCTTTGGTATGTTAATATTGTATTTTCCTGCTGTATTAATACATTGTAGCAGCATTGTAGTGTGTTGAGTTATACAGTCTAATATACTGATTTCATTTAACAGAAGTTAAATGTAGTGTGAAAAATGTATAATTTCATTTCTGGAAGATTCATTAGTTACTTTTTCATTATTTGTATTTTATTTATGTGATATCTCTTTATTGCTGATTCATCTTTATTAGTATATTAATAATGATGTAAATCTATTCATATCCTGATGTCTACACTTTGAGTTTTCAAAATCAAAATGTATTTTCAGATATTGTTTTGTCACTCAAAATGTCTGACCTTAAAAGTTTGCAAAAATAGGACAATTAGTCAACATTTATGTAACAAAAGGAAATATCTTACACTGCTTATTGGCACATTTGAGATGGATGAAGGAAACCAAGTATGAGAATTTTCGAATTCGAAGAGTTGCTCCCACAACAAACATTGCACATTTAAAAATGGAATCCAACTAGCTCCTATCATGGTACAATAATTAGAAGGCAAAATAATGAAACTTGGTATAGACAATTCAAGGGTCTTTTTCAGCCTTAACCTTTGATGATACACCCTAAGATGTTTCCTACTGTGACATTTTCCTTCCGGACACACTTCCCACAAAGGCATGATGCTACAGCTATCATCTTAAGAATGCTTCTAAAGATAAATATCCTTGGAAATAATGATACTCTGCACTGGTACTTTGCTTTTCAGTATGTTTGCTTCTATTAAAAATTAATTCAGTCCATTTTGTCCTTTTTAAGTACCCTTCCTTCAAGAAAGAGATGAAAGAAAACAGAAGCAAATGGGAATTAATATATGTCATTTTTTTAGACACTTTAGAAATGAATGCATGCTTCAGCCCAAAAGCTGAAAGAATGAGATTTGTGCCTTCCCTGTACTTGGCTGCTAGTATGTTTGCTTTATCTTGCATTCCCTTCCTTATCATTGATCTAGAAAAAATATTCTAAAATTATTTCAAGAACCACTGGTTATAGCTTTCAATTCTTACATATCATCTGCTCATTTCTTGACTCTGTGCTGTTGCTGTGAATATGCACATTTATATATTTATATATAGAGGAACAAAAGAAGTTCTGCATTTTATGCAACAATGCTGAAATTAAAAAAAAATAGAAGAATGGAAAATTACTGATGTCAGAGTTCATCCTTTAAAGTTTAAACAGTGAGATAGTTAATTCAAAATTAATTCAAGAGCAGAACTTCAGGAGTATTTATATTCTCTCATCCTATTTGTTATAAACTATAAGGACCATGTTGCAGAGTGACTGGAGAAGAATCTCAATGCCAGCAATGTCAGAGGGATAAGTTAATACATTTTCATATTTGGAAGGACACATGGGTCCTTTCTTCTACTACTACTTTATTTCAAAGGCTAGTTCTGCCATGTAGCCAATTCCTAGGTTAACTTTCTTAACAAGAGCGGGTGAAGTGTGACCCAAAGTCCATAAATAAATATTAGCCATAAGTACACCCAACAATCCACTTGCCTGTTCTGTGACAACCTTGACAAATAAAATGCCTAGTTGTCAAATAAAATGCCTAGTTGTCAAAGAAAATGCATTCAGCTAATCTTACTATTTTTAATCATGATAAGACTATTAACTAGCTTATTTGTTTTGATTTAACTTAATTAAATCAAAGTGTGGACTTACAGTTCATGTCTATAAGTAAAGACAAGCCTTGGATCCCTGGAAAATGAAACTATCTTATTTTTATAATTTACTATTTTTGTATTTTACTTCCCTGAAAAAGAAGCAAACAGAATATTTGTCACATATATCTGTCACAGTTCCTTTAAGTATACCCACAACAGAGCTCCAAACCACAAGAAAACCAAGACAATAATATCCCTTGGAAATTCACACACACAGCATCTTTCATAGCCTTCCTTGCTGTGTTGGGGAGAGGGCTTAAAGAAGGACAATAGCTGCACAAGTGCTGGCTATATTTTAGGTAGCTTTCTCACTCGCAGTGTAAAAAAAAATGGTACTTGATTTTAATGGGTAAATGAAGTCCTTGCTTTAGGTTACAACATGTCTTAGGCTGATCTTGGACATTATTATACTGGATTTATAAACCAGTTATGAAGTACAGTTTATCTCAAGTATATTGCATGCCTGGCTTTAAGACAAAGAAAATGAAAAAAAATATGAAGGAGGGTTGGTAAACAGAAAAATTCGTTCAAGAAAAGATTTATGGACTTTTCCTTACTTCTGAATTACAGTGTCAATCAACCATAATTGAAATGATAAGTCTTTTCTTTATTACTGCCAATGCAGCAAAAAAAATAAATAGTGATTGACACTAAAAGATAGTTTCATTAACATGAACACTGCCAATTGCAGGTGTCTACAGCCTTATTTAGTCACAAACCCCAATTCCTGGATAAGATTAAAAATTCTTAAATTATTCAAAAATTTACAAATTGCTAAATATTTGAAAAAAAAGTTCCTCATATTTAAAACATGTATAAAGATGAGGGATTCTACACAAGAATAATTTATGAATTGTGAGAATTGGGCTGTTGATAAAAAGACATTGATGGAAGATTTCAATGGCACTGGACCTTATTGTGATTATCACATTACTTTTCTGATTAGCTTTCCTAGGCTTGACTGAGAAGAGTTAATTTAAATGTCTAAATTTGACTTCTTTCTCTTTCTCTCCTTTCTCTCCCTTTAGTGCCCTTTATTTCCTTCTTTTTCCATTACAAGTACTCTTTCAACTTAACCTATTTCTATTTTGTCGTTCTCTTCCTCTTCTTCATTCTTCTAGTAGAAGAAATTTTTATCTATATGTGCACAGTTGTTTATACCATTGCCAGAGTGGTTTTTGTGTTTTGGAGATAACTATATATGGAGATATATTAGTTTTATAAGAAAGGATCTTTTTAGAAAAAATATGAATGAGAGGTAAGTATATCAAACAGACTTTATAAAAAGTGAGAGCAGATTCAGGTCTGCAAAATTGTTCAAAGATGGCAGGAAAAAGCAAAGTTTCTTATCTTGGCCTTTCTCCTGTTCCTTTATTAGAACAACCAGATGTTCCATGAAAGATTTTAACTGATTAATAAAAAAAAATCAAATGCTTTGCTCAGGGGTGGGATTCAAATTTTTAACAACCGATCGTGGGCTGGCATTTGGTGGGCGGTGGTGGTCATGATGGGGGCACGGCCACTCAATTCCCCTCCCTCGCCTGGCCCCCGACTTGGGTGCTGCAACAGTCATAAGTGTGAAAAATGGTCATAAGTCACTTTTTTCAGTGCCATTGTAACTTTGAATGGTACCAGTAAAGTACCAGTAAAGGAGGGGGAAAAAACTCCAGAGAGGTTCCTGAGACAGGAAGTCTAGTCCTGCCAAGAATGTAAAAAAGGGTTAACGGAGAGGCAGTTTCTGTAAGCAACACCAGAATGTTTCCTTCCTGCCTTCCTTACAAGATTAGGCCAGTAATTTCTTCTAACAACCAGTTCTCCAAACTGCTTAGAATGTTAACAACCAGTTCTAGCGAACTGGTAGAATCCCACTCCTAGCTTTGCTGATTTTATTCAAGCAAACATGGCTAAGTCAATTTAGCTCAGTTGCTCCAATATGCATATAATACAGAGGTGGTATTCAGCAGGTTCTGACCAGTTCTGGAAAACAAGGAATGGAAATTTTGAATAGTTCAGAGAACCAGTAAACACCACCTCTGACTGGAGATTTTACATTATCATTCCCCTGCCACGCCCACCAAGCCATGCCCACAGAACCAGTAGTAAAAAAAAATGAATCCCACCACTGATATAGTAGTAGTGAATTCACTGATGAATTCACATAGCAATTGAACCTGGGGGTGGGATTAGGATACCGACGTTATTCATTAGTTATGACATGGAATCAAAACCAGTTTAGCTGTGCTTTTCTTTTACATTGGCACAGTGTGAATGACAGAATGTAATCTCCCTGGAATAGCCATTATAGATAAAAACAATCCCATATCTTACTGCCTGTCTTTTTTTTAATTAGTAGTGTTACATAGCAATTATTATTCAGAGATATAGTAGCAAACTAGATTAAAAGTGTAAAGGATTATTTGGAAGATTGTATCTGTCAGCTCATGCACAATCCCAGGAGAAAAACATATTTGATTTGAGAAGGTGCTGATTGTATCATGTGTGTGCATGCATGTACATATCACATCTTCTTTAATTGAATCAGGATGATTGCATAGCATTAGTATATAATTATAAATAGCTGCTGCTGTTAGCTTTATCTTCCATTAATTTGTTCAAATGATCCTTTTATAACCAGCCATATTGTCAGCCAACATATTGTCTGGTTGGCCAATGCCAACTATATGGATTATTATGTCCGAATTTAATGGACTTTGTCTTGTATCCAGTTATAATGTATGTGTGTACACACACACACACACACACACACACACACACACTGTATTCTTTTCTATAAACATTTACAATCTGTGTTAGTATTGGACTGCATTTTAAAAATGAAATAAGAATTAATCAGGAGCAGAAATTAACCACTGAAGCATCAATCAGACAAAAGCATACTGTATGTTGAAGCTGTTCCAGATGTTTTTTAAAAAATCTGTTGGCAAAATGTTTTAATCGTTTTCATTCTAAGAAACCTATCTAATACCAATAGATTTCTGGATTATTTTGAATGAAAAGTTATTAATATATGCACATGGAAATAAAGTGGGAATAATTTTATTACATATTATATAATTAAGTAGGAAAGTAATGCACATATAAACATTTAAATATATTAACAAGACAATTATGTATTAATGTTAAATATTTGCAGATTAGAACTAAGGTCCTAATGTAATTGGAGGTATATCAAATGAGTCTGTTTTCTCAAGCTGCCTAGGTATTTCCCAGTTTGCTTTATCTATTGTTTTTTTCCCAACCATACTTAATTTTTTCATTAATTTTGTTAGAATTATTCCTTTCTCTTTATATAATATTCTTCAAAAATAGTAATCTATGAATATTTAAATATTTACAATCCTTCATACTTTATAATTCGTTCTCCACTCAATAACACCTATGACCCAACAATGCTTCAGTTAATTCATAAACACCTATAGTGTAGGGACCATTCATACTTCCAAGTGGAAATTATTCCAAGAAGGTGGGCTACTACTGCATATATATCTCTTATATCTCTCAAGCAGAGAAAAATCTACAATAGGCTCTTTGCTATGACAAAATTGAACAGGCTTATTCAGTTTCATCACGGCAGTGAATGATCTATCCAGGGTTTCTGCCGTAGCAAGTTTTAAAGGAAGCCCAAGCAGATATTTGCAGAAGGAAAGTCTTCACATGTGTTATCTTCCATGCAAGCAAAGATTCTAAATGCATTTCTATCTTGTGGGAATATAATTTGCAACACCTAAAACAGTTTTGTATACTTCAGAGTGCAATAGTTGAGGAAAATGTCTTGTATTAAAGATTCAAAGCACAGCAAGCTAAATTCTGATTTGTATGAAATTATGCA
Organism: Notechis scutatus; assembly: GCF_049901735.1. Lineage (NCBI taxonomy): Eukaryota > Metazoa > Chordata > Lepidosauria > Squamata > Elapidae > Notechis > Notechis scutatus. The sequence continues at coordinate 32,701,191 of NC_142013.1, forward strand.
TGCATTGGAGAGCTTAGTCTGAACCAGGGAAATGTCTTTTCTCTGAGTTCTGTAGTTCTTACATTCATTTTTTCAATTAAGTTTCCCCTTAAATTCTAATTCCCAGTATGTTTCTATTATAATTCTCAATATGCTCCTACACCATTCTGGGAACAAAGGAGAAGCTTTTCTATGGTTAATTTAACACTTGTAAAATTCCCACAAGTGATGGAGATCTAAAATCTTATCGTCCTGATGAGTAAAATATAATTTTTTCTGTTTTTAAATTAAAGAATTTAAATTAGTGGTGGTTTTAAAAAACTTTTACCTCCTGTTCTGTAGGCGTGACTCTTCTGTGCCATGCAAAGCAGCTGCGCTTCAAAAGCAGAAGATAAAGGTGAGTATGGGAGCCTGGGGTGGGCCCAACAGCAGAGCAGCACCCACAATGAAGAATGATTGGTAAAAATGATAGAACTTGCTTAGATGGCCAAACTGATTTCTTTAAATAGGAAAAAAGGACAATATCTACATTTACTGTTGACTTGAAGCCCCTTCTATACTTTTCACTCAAAAAGTGAATTTGGGAAATGTTTGGATGAATAAATAGGCTGCTAATATATCTCTGCTAGTGTTCTACACCTGGTTCCCTGAAAATTTTGAAAAGCTATATATTCAGCTGTATAAAGCTGAATTATCTTTGGCATATCTTTATGAAAGTTTCAGGGAGCCACATTAGCTGGAGGAGCTGAGTCTGAAAAGGAAGATAGCAAAGGGAGCCAGGAATTTCTGCTTCAGCAGGAGAAAGGTCAGTGCAGGGAACTGAGAGAGAAGGAAGCTGGAGCACGAACAAATCTGGGGTTGGGTGAGGCTTTTTGGGTCATGGCAGGCATCCCCAAACCATGTGGTATATATGGCAGCCAAGAGAGCATAAATAGTAGGGGAAATAGATGGGCAGGAGGAGTTTCAGTTGTAAGCATAAGTGAACTGCCAAGCACCTGAATTTTGACTATATGACTGCAGGGGCACTGCAACAGCTCTAACTCTACCCATGGGTCATGTCCACTTTTTCAGCACTGTTGTAATTTTGAATGGTTGCTGAACAAATTGTCATAAATCAAGGGCTACCTGTAATATAAAGAAGTACATTGAGTGATTTTTTTTGAGATAGAGAAAAAGATTGAGGATTAAATCGGTAACAAATCTATGAAGGGACAGTGCATGGGTGATGAAAAAGAGGAAGTCATGTAAAATGGAACTGATGAGATACTCAGGCAAAACGATAGTGAGAAGTTTAAACAACAAATAGCAGTGTGAAATAATGTGTGAATGGGGAGAGTAAGGCTGGTATGCAAAATAAAAATATATGTGCAGTGGACTGGAGAATGATTTGATGTAAACTAGATTTAGTTACATTTTCTTTTTATTTCTTATATTTCAATTTCTTTGGTTTACTATTCTGTACTTTGCATAATATTCACCTTGAAGTGGATTAGTTTGATGGGTATGTATATTGTATATGTGAAGATTATCAGTTCCAGCACTAAACCCATGTCATTTCAGTGAATTTTCCTCTATACTATGAGAAAACAAATTGATGAGCATTCTCTGAATACATATTTTAAGGCAGCTATACATCCTCCTAATAGATGCACCATATGGTCCAGACTTAGTGAGTTTACTAATTGAACCATCTGTGGTACTTTAAGTCCACAGTATTTCCCACTATCTATGGATGAAGTTAGGTAATGGAAAACAATTAACTAAAGTTAGTTTGACAATATTTGTTCTTGGCAAATTTGTTTTGAGTTCTGTTAACCACTCTGTTGTCATCAAGATTCTCCCAGATCAATTTCTTCATGACTTGTTCTATGTTTCTGCATAGATTCAAATATCTGTTTTTACTGTGTCTTTCTCCATGTAATCATCTGGTATGTCACTTGTTTTCTAAAATGAATTTATTATAGCATACATTTTTATATAGTGCATTCCATTTCATCATATGCAGTATCACATTAATCATCTGCAATAAATATTACCATTGCATCTAGCAATATTATGACACTGGGGGGTTCTATCTGTTTAAATAATTACTCCCATTTGAAAGGCAAAGCGAATCCCTAATATTGTATATTCTATCTCTGATAAGTTTTCTATTTTGCCTTGGGATATATTTCCAATTAAATAAATGATAATTAAATTTTCTAATCAATTGGGACATGAGTTTGGACTGAATCATCTTGCGGTATACATTGGTGTAATCATGTTCCATTTATGCAGAGAAAATATCACTTGTCAAGGATGTGTATCTTTTCTTGGCTGCATCCCCATGATTAATATCAGTTAAGACCAAGAATATACTTTCAAATATATTTCAAACTTGGAAATTTCCCAAACCAATTATGATACAATTTTTGGGAGAATAAATTCAATGTAGATTGTTGACATGTGCTCTTTGTCAATATTTGAATTAATGATTTGCAATAGAGGGACAAGGTGGAGGACTTTCAAACATTCTAGGGCAATTCCTTAAGCAATATATTTCTGAAATAAATTTCCAAACATTTTTCTCTTTCTTTTATATACTCCTTTTAAACTATATGTTTCATTTTCATTGCTATTATAATATTAAACTTGGACATTTACTTGGCAATGTACTTTGCTATTACTATATTATTATCATTTATAAAATAAAAAATAAAAAGTATCATATTTAGATTTTGGCAGGAGACCCACCAATAAAAAAGCAAGCCTACCAGAAAAAAATGCATAAATTAGGTTTTAATTAGGTTTGAAAATACTAACAGTCTCTCAAACTTCAGCACATCTCTTCCCTCCCTACACCCAGGGACAAAACAAACAAACAAAAAAATCAAGGAAATAAATAAAATCCTGTTTCATAGGTCAAGACACAGCTTGGGGAATATGTTTTATTAATACATTATTACCTTATTGCTTTAATTTTATTTATTGCTTTAATAACAAAAAAATCCAGTCTGAGCAAGTAAACAATCTTAGCTTTTATCCCTTGAACTTTCAAATATATGGCCTCGGGCAAAATATTTCTTCTTGTAGCAAAATGCTCATTGACTTGCTTCTGTTACTCTTAGCCAGCAGATTTTGTCATCTGTAAGAGAAGAGGAAGTTAATCTTGTTTATATGAGATAATCTGAAGATCATGGTAACAGCTGAAAAAGATGTGGTGAAGGATCATCCATTTAGTTAGTACAACTTCAGATTAAACCCCTTTGTTTACTAATTTTCACTCCATCATTCTTAAAACTATGAGGGGTAGATTACACAAAAGGTAGGTGCACAAAAAGAAAAGAGAATACCAAACCTGTCTTTTAAACAAGGGCAGTGGATTAAAAAAATAGCTGTAAAGTAGAATTTATTCCATTTTCTTTCAAATGCTTTATTTAACATGGAAAACATGTTGAAAAATCTGATTTTTCATATGGTTAAAGTCTCATTTAAGCCCTCTCTCAGATCTTTTCCCAAAAGAATATCACAATTCGATTCTTACTATGTTACAGAGCACCTGATTATGACATCGAACATGTAAACAAGCTAAATACATTACTAACATGGGCTGCATCCTGCCCATACCCTTTTATCTTTCTTGGTGATTTCAATCTACCTCATATTGACTGGACCCTAAATGATTGTACAACTAAAATCATACACACAACCTTCTACAATGCTATTACAAATCTGGGACTGGAACAACTAGTAACCAACAACACTAGACTAAACAACTGCCTCGATCTCATCTTCTGCAATAGTTTGAATTTAATTTACGGAATACAAACTAAAGAACCCTTTTCCAGTAGTGACCACAATATGATTGACTTTTGTCTCAACATACGTCCACACAAAAATCACCACAATGATGTAATTCCCAATTGTAACTTCAAAAAAGGCAACTATGATCTTATACACAACGATCTCTCATCCCTTGATTGGCAATCTCTATTCACTGGATGCAATACTGTTGAAGACCATTACAACATATTTTTACTTGAAGTCAAAAGAGTCATCAAACTATATGTACCAACAACTCCCAAAACAAAACAAAAAAGCAGATTACCCATATCAATAAGGAAACTTCAATCCAAAAAGAGATCACTCTGGCGGAAAAACAAATCTGGTCACGTTGCCAATTTCAAAAACCGATACAAAAATTTATGCCACCAGATAAAGACCGAATGCACCAATTATCACATTAAACAAGAGGAAAACCTTCTAAGCACCAATTCCACCCGTGCTTTTTACAATTTTGTAAACAACAAACTAAAAGACTCAAGGTCCATCCCTCCCTTGATAGGACCTGATGGTAAAGACTGCAACGACGGCACCATTAAAGCCAACATCTTTAACACATTCTTCGGCTCAGTATTTGTAAACAGCAATGGATCATGCCCAGTATTTCCTAGCCGTACCACAGATAACAACAATGATCTAATACATATCGATTTCACAGAAGACAATGTTGAAAAAGCACTATGCAACCTAAAACCATCTCTATCTATTGGACCGGATGGAATATGTGCCTACTTCTTAAGAAAGCTATCCACTGCCATAGCCAAACCTCTAAGCATAATCTTTGAAAAATCTTTCAGAACCAGCTCCTTGCCTAACCTATGGTCACAAGCCACAGTCATCCCCATCTTCAAAAAGGGAGACCCAAGCCTAGTTGAAAATTACAGGCCAATCTCCTTATGCTGCGTCACCTGTAAAGTCATGGAATCAATTATTAACCAATCCATCATCCTTCACTTAGAGACAAATAACCTACTCTCCAATAAACAATTTGGTTTCAGAAAAAAACTATCCTGTAATCTGCAACTCTTACACTGCAAAAACATATGGACAACACAACTCGACCAGGGCAAAGCAATAGACGCAATCTACATAGACTTCTGTAAAGCCTTTGATTCAGTGGTACACGACAAACTACTCCTAAAAATAAAATCCTATGGTATCTCTGGACAACTGAATAACTGGATAGAAGCATTCCTGTCAAACAGACAACAAATGGTCAAAATCGGGAGCGTACTATCAAATCCAGTACCTGTCAATAGTGGTGTTCCCCAAGGCAGTGTTCTAGGACCAACTCTCTTCATACTCTACATAAACGACCTCTGTGATCATATTAAGAGCAATTGCGTTCTCTTCGCTGATGATGTAAAGCTGTTCAATACCACAGACAATACTGCTACCCTACAAAAGATCTTGACTATGTATCAGAGTGGTCAAACAAATGGCAACTTCAAATCTCAACAAATAAATGCTCTGTCTTACATATTGGCAAAAAAAATCAGAAAATAAAATACAAGCTGAATAGTCAAGATCTTGTTGATGACTCAAGCTCTGTAAAGGACCTTGGAATACTCACCTCTAATGATCTAAGTGCTAGAGCCCACTGCAACTACATAGCCAAAAAGGCATTAAGAGTTGTTAACCTAATCCTATGTAGCTTTTTCTCTGGTAATATCACACTACTAACCAGAGCATACAAAACATTTGCTAGACCAATACTCGAATACAGTTCATCAGTCTGGAACCCACACTACGTATCTGATATTAGCACAATTGGGAAAGTCCAGAAATATTTCACAAGAAGAGTTCTCCACTCCTCTACTCATTGTAGAATACCTTATGCCACCAGACTTGAAATTCTAGAACTTGAAAACCTTGAATTACGCCGTCTTCGGTCTGACTTAAGCATGGTATATAAAATCATACATTGCAATGTCCTACCTGTCAATGAATACTTCAGCTTCAACCATAACAACACAAGAGCACACAATAGATACAAACTCAAAGTAAACCGCACCAAACTTGATTGCAGGAAATACGACTTCAGCAATAGAGTGGTCAATGTCTGGAATACTCTACCCGACTCTGTAGTTTCTTCCCCAAACCCCAAAAACTTTAACCTTAGACTGTCTACTATTGACCTCACCCCTTTCCTAAGAGGCCTGTAGGGGGCGTGCATAAGCGCACCAACGTGCCTACTGTCCCTGTCCTATTGTTTCTCTTATTCTTTTATTTTTCTTATATGTACCCATTTCATGTATTCACAACTATGTATACATTTATACTTATTATCTTGTAAACAATTGGCAAATCAAATAAATAAATAAAATAAATAAATAAAAGAAAAGGACTGATTCACATTTTAGATGTCGATCAATCCCCAAATGTTGGTTTAATTTCTGATAATGTAAACCTATTGCATTATGTAGTGCTGTGGACAAAAGGTACTTTTCCTTCCCAAGATCTCATCTGCAAATTTAAATTAATGGTTTTCAGTCAGCTTTGTCAGTAATTTACAAGCACTTATCATGACCGCAAAATATTCTTCTTCTTTTACTTATTTTTCCATTCTCTATGCAGATTTAAACTAAACATGCTTGTTGAAATATAACATTCTGCTATTGTTCAATGTGTACAGTATAGGTTTGTATATAAAATGACTTTCTTTCAACTTGAATTTCTCTCCCTCCAGATGGGTGCCAAGTTGTATGAGAAATTATGCAGTGTGATGCATATGGACCATAACATATGGAGGAAGAGTGCTGTTGAGCTTTAGGATCCAAATTTCATGCCAATGTATACTTCACAAAGTCAGTGTTTGTTAGTTATGTTCTATGTGAAAGCCAGCCTATATGTTCAATGGAAGCTCTAAAGTGAGAATCCAATAAATATTTCAAAACCTCTGTCCATATTTCAATTATGTCAAAAAAGAAAACATATCACTCTGTTTCTGAAAATGAATCTATTGTAGAAGCATATCTTTATGCTGATATTCAATGTAAAGAAGATAATTATACATAAATACACATTTAAATACATACTCATTTAAAAAAAAACTTGCTCTACAATTACACATTTCTTTAAAAAAAATCGTTTTAAAACATGTATCAAACAACCCCTGTTTTGATGGGTTATTATCTTACCTAAACAGAGAATCCAAGGGTGATCAAGAAAGAAGTGAAAATAGGAGCAACTTTTGACTTCCTGCCAGTCCTTTTTTCCTTTCTTTTCCTTCCAAGTGGTTGTTGCTGAATGGAATAGGGAGTGAGAGATTGTGAAACTAACTGGAAAACTGTCACTGAATGTTGAAAATGAATATAAGTGCGACAGCAGCCAGTAGCATAGAAACAGCCATAACTTCCCCAAATTTAATTCCCTTTAGGATTAATGAATCTTGGATTTTGGACATGTTCTTTAAGTTAGCCCTTTTGAAGGGCCTTGATTCAAAAATTGTTGCCCTACAATCCATTGTTTTCTTCATATAAGCATCAGTGAGAGTTTTAGTATTATATAGATGGTGGTATTTCTGTTTTTTAATTGATCAGATCCTTGTTTTAAAAAAGGCACAGGGTAGATGCCTAATATTTGGGGGTGGGGGGGGGTGGGAGGGGAAATGGAGAAAGAATGAATCATCCTGAAGTTTTTTTTAATGATTTATAAATTTCATCAGTTCTTCAACTTCTTTAAATTACATTCAGTAGTTCATCTTTACTATCTTTGGTAGCACCTGATGAACAATGTTGTTTTTAAGTGTCAGATGCATCTAAGAAAAACTGTTGATGGACAATATAGAATGAGAAGATTGGGACTGTTTTGTATTAAAATATTCAAATAAGGATAATTTCTTTTTCTTTTTTAAAATAGTTTTTATTAGACATTTTCCAGCAATTTAAAAACATATTTACATTTCCAACAATGTTACAGCAGCATCATCATTCATATTCATATATCAATTGCTATATTATTTTTATTTCTATTGTCTAGCCAGATATACCAGGAATCCCAGACTAGATAGTACTCAGTTTCATTTTTATCTTTTAACTCAAGGGTCAGCCTGTCCATCTCTGTGCAGTCCAGGATCTTTCTTATCACTGTCCCTTCAGCTGGTATATTCTATTGTTTCCAGGACTGTGTATATACAATCCTGGCCACTGTTATTATATGTAAAATAATATATGCATCTGTTTTAGCATAACTTCCCCTTAATATTCCTAATAAGAACAGTTCCAAATAAGGATAATTTCAATATACTTTTACTTTTGAAACAGAACAAGAAAGGCAATGGATTATGTAATAGTCATATAGTCTTGATTAATATATTTCAGATTATTATTCTCCTGGGAAAATTTCTATAACTTGATAAACACTATCTCCACTACACCACACACAAACAAACAAATGTAAGGTATCAGAGACATATTCTAAAGTAATAAAAGCATTAATTTAAAACTAATTTTAAAAATGGCACTAGTCTGTGAGATTTACTATAAAGAATTATGCATCTGCCCCATCACAGAATATGCATGTTGATGGATATGGACATGGACATGGATTAAACATGGACATAATTTAGGAATAAAATTTTAAAAAATTGCTGACATACATACAGCAGTAATGGAAACAGTTCTAAGAAGTTTAAGTGGATTTAGTGATCTGATTCAGACACATGATGAAGTTTGTTTTACATTTGTTTTATGTTCCTGGTTTGTTTGGTGTTATTGTGATGTATGATTTTCTTCTTTCCTTTCCTCCTTCCTGTTTAAAACATATATGTAGCCACCGATCTTATACTGAATTCTGGCAGCTCCCAATCAACAATTAAAACAATTAGAATAGCCACAAATCTTATATACCATAATTCTGGGTGGCTCACAAAACAGCAATAAAAACATAAAACTATAACAGAAGCTCATGGCATCCTAAAATCATCACACCTTTACCCATTCAAACAATAATCTAAAATGTATTTATCAAGATTATATGACTGTTACATAATTATGGTAAAAAGATTTACACTAGTTCCCAGTTTCTCTCTATCCCTACATTTGCTGGAAATAGCAATGGTTTTAAAAAATAATGACTCTGAAAGGTGAGAAAATCCACTTACTAATAATTAAAAGGAAAATGACAGGATGTTGGAAAACTACTGATGTTTAGGAATCATTAAGAAGACTCTAAAGATAACAAAGATTGAATTGTAGGCTAAAAGGCTACAAATGATTTTTCATTATCCAACATCCAGGGAAGACATGGCTATAGAGAATGCTAGTCTTGTTCTAGTCATGTCAGAGAACACATTGAAATTATATGAAAATTTCAGACACTAATAATTATTTAAATGTATTTAGCTTCATTTTTCCTGCTATTAATTTTAACAAATAATAACAATAATAATCTTTTCAAGGACAATTGATACAGAAAAAAAATGAAAATGAAAAGTGAAATTATCTTAAACAGCTCACTTTGAAAGATTTGTATTAACTCTGTTCTGCAGACAGATGACTTTGACTATTTATTCTACAGTATATATCTTTGATAGGAAATTATATTATTGAATTAAAAAATTAAATGTATATGCATATCTTATAAATGCTTGTTAAAATGACTTCAAGCCTAATTTTGAATGGACACAATTGGATATTTTTGTATTTAATTCAGAAACTCATTTTTCCTTTAAACTGAGTATTCAGCTTGATTAAGAATGTTCTTGATTTTTCATGGTAGAACATATTTTTGGAACAAGCAGCTCGTGTTTTCAAAATGTATTAGTAATAGATATGTAGTAAGCTGGATACTTACAAGCATCACAAAAAAAGAAATTAAAAACCACAAATCCTAAAAAACTATGTACTGAATACAAATGATTTCTTGTATTATGAAGTAAGTACTTATTCACTGGCTAAAATGACTCATCTTATGTAATTATAATTCAAATATTAAACTCCTACATAGTGGGATAGTGGGCAACACCCTATGTTTGATTTGTTAAGCATTCTCAAACACATTAAAACCAAACCTTTTTTTAAAAAAAATTTCATCATTTCAAAATACATTTTATGTATATGCTTGTGTATCTTGAGCTCACAGCAACCAGCTGTTAGAATGAATCAGCCAATAGCTGACTACAGAAAGTGCAAATCAGTCAGTATTCACTCATTTGATTTTAATTTTCCAATCCCATAGATTAGTTCTCCCACCCCAGAGTTTTGAATATTCCATGCATATGCCATCAGTCTTTCTTAATGGAGCATATTTTTAGCTTTCTGCCACTCCATTGGTTTTACCCACTTTTTAAATGTGCATTTTTATGGTGATTAGCACAGAGACAAGACAAGACAAGATTTATTTCTGAAACAATCCACTGATGTATCTATCAATCCCACTTATCTACCTGGCATCAAATTGGTTTTGTCAGTAAGTGCTATTCCCACTGCAGAAAAACCCAGTAAGAGTTTTTGGTAAGGCATTATTCCTGAAATTTTGGTTGATTGAAACAACACTGAAAATTTGGGAGCAGTGACATGCCAAGTAGCCTGTTCAAGAATTTTTTTAAGAAGTCATTAACAAACAAGAGCTTTGTTTTGTCAGATCTGCAACAACTTAAATCTTTAAATAAAATGATCCTTGGCTCGATTTCTTGAGAAAGGTGCAGTTTATTAGAGATCAAGTGTATTGCAGTAGTGCAAAGTCAGAGCTGAGAATCAGATGTCAAAATCCCCAACTTCTACTTTTTCCTTCCTTAACTATCTCTCATCACCCACCCCAGGGTAACCAATCAGATTCAAGATGTTTTCATAACTGTTGTTCAAGTACAGTTTGGTATGAGCCCCTCCTTCTTCCAGCTGGGTGACCTTGAAGCATTATCTAGAGGAGATACAGCACTTACTTTAGTTTCCCAAAGCATTCCCCACTTCATCCCCCCTCCCCACAGTTCATTGCAGCCTGTCACTGCATAGCAGCAAACCATAAGCAAGCATAAGGTGGCAGCTAACAGTATACTATACAAACATAGGATTCAAATCACAAGCAAAATATAATAGTTTATAGATCTGAGTCACTATTTATTTATACTTTGTCTATACCTATAAACAAATAATTCAACAAATTCATAAGTGTTCTGTGTTCTTTTTCAATTCTGCATATATCATTAAAATTAGGGTGACCCCCTACACATTCTCTTCATCATTATATGAATCTTGACCCATATTTTCTCTTAAATACAAGTAACTGTACTTCTGTAAACTGCACCGTAATATTAGTATATTTTCTTATCTTTGTCTTGCTCTGGGGTAGGCTGCTGGGTTGTGATGCAAATAATAAAAGAAAGCTCTTTTTTTCTATTCACAACTAGAGGCTTATATATTTCTTATTGGATCTACAAAAGAACGAGAATTTAAATGATTCCCTGAGATAGTATATTCTCAAACCAAGATTTTGTTATGCCATATGTATTCAGAACAAATAGCCATATAGTCAGACAGGTAATATTATACAGGTACTTAGTTATAAGAATGACTTATATGCAAGTCACACAATGGATCTTTTTGTAAATGCAGATAGTCATGCCAGGAGGGCAAAATATGCTAGGAGAGAAGTCTAGTTTTTTCTCCATTTAATATGTCTCTGTTTGTAATTAAACTTTCTTTCTCCTCCTTAAAAAACTGTTTCTTTTTCTGCCCCTTACTTCCAAGATTACTCCTGCTACTGCTTCTCTACTCCTACCTACCCGACACCTGCTAATATTAAGGAAGGTACCTTGCACCCAAGGACACATATTCATTTTATATATTTCCTTTCCTTTCTTCTCTACTCCCTGAGCTAACCTTCCTTCCATTATGAAGATCCTTTAAGCCTGATTTCATTACAGGTTCCACACATCATGGGGAAAAAAACATTATATCTTTCTGTGATCCATTTACTTACATTTTTCTATTATTTTCTTAGCATCCCAGAATTTTTATTCTCTGCTTCTGATTACCAGTTAATGACATGCACAACCAAGACTTTTAGCACTAAAGCTAAACTATTGCAATTTTTGTTCCTCATGGCAAACCCTTACCACTTTGTATCAGGTTCATCCATTTTTCAACTTTACTGCAATTTTCCGGTTTATAGTTATTTTTGAGATTAACATCTTATCCAACAAGATAATTGACAATTTACTTTTTCTTTATTCCCACTCCCCAATTTCTTCCATATACCACCTGCCCATTAGTCTGAACTGAATAAAATCTTGGCCTTTTATTATTTTCTATTCTTTTAACCGGTTTCTACAGTCTACTTCAGCTTACATGAATAATATCTCCAACTTCTAAAGAAAGTAATCATAATACTGTTTCTCGCCTCAATTTAGATTGCTCTAATGTATTCCCTTGATAATTTTAAAGCTTTAATAAGATTCTTTTAATGGTAACCTTCATTTTAAATGTTGTCCCATTAACAATTGGGCTGTTGATTAATTGCCTAATATAGAAGTATTTCTCTAAGCCAGATTTTAAAAGGGATAGATTAGCTCAATGTGCATTCAACTGTTACTGAGCTGGAGAGAGATTTTTATTTTTATTTTTTACACAAGGATAGTAAGGTGGTTGCCTACTATGCAGAATGATATAACAGAAAGGACTATTTAAGTTATTTAGTTTAGTTTAGTTTAGTTTACTTTATTGTCATTGCACCTCGTACAATGAAATCAAACACCATCTTCAGTGCACATCATGACCATGAAAATAAACACAAACACACATCCTTTACCCTCCACACATTGAACCGAAACCCCCCACATCACACCAACACTGCACTATACAGTAGAATTCAAAAGAGCGACTGCCCTGGGATAGAAGCTGTTTTTCAGCCTATTTGTGCTTGTTTTATTATTCTGTACCATAAGCCAGATGGTAATGGTTCAAAAAAAGGGTTCCCAGGATGAGATAGATCTTTGAAAATGTTTTGAACTTTCTTAAGGCAGCGGGAGGGGAGAGAGCAACCAATGATCCTCTGGGCAATAACATTAACCTTCTGGAGTGCTTTTCTATCTGCCACTCTGCAATTGGCAAACCATACAGAGGTGCAGTATGTTAAAATGCTCTCTATGGTGCAGTGATAGAAGGTCAGCAGCAGTTTTTCATTCAGTTGTTGTTTTCTGAGAAGTCTCAGGTATAATCTCTGCTGGGTCCTTTTGACCAAGGCTGCAATGTAGGCATCCCAGGTCAGGTCCTCTTTTAGGGTAACACCAAAAAACTTAAAACTGACCGTTTTTTCCACTCAGTCTCCATTGATAGGCAAGGGCTGGATGTCTGATCTGTTCCTTCTATAATCCACTATAAGCTCCTTGGTCTTACTGGTGTTGAGGACCAAGTTATTGTCTCTATACCACAAAAGCAACTGGTCCACCTCATCTCTGTAGGCAGACTCATCCCTCCCGGAGATAAGTCCCACCACTGTTGTATCATCTGCAAATTTAGCAATAGTATTATTAGCGTGAGTGAGAATGCAGTCATGCACATATGAGCAAGGGACTCAACAAACAACCCTGTGGTGTATCAGTGTTAAGAATAAGGGCTGAAGAGGTATTATTACCTAATCTGACCCTCGGTGAGCGGCCAGACAGGAAATCCATAATCCAAAGGCAGATTAGAAAGCCCAAGGTCCAGAAGTTTAGACACTAGTCTATGTGGAAGAATTATGTTAAACACAGAATTAAAATCCACAAAAAGCATCCTCACATAGCCCCCCCTGCTGATCTAGATGAGTCAGAGCAGTGTGAAGAGTGATGGCTATAGCATCCTCTGTAGACCTATTTTTTCTGTATGCAAACTGGTGTTTATCAAATGTATGCGGAAGACCAGAAATGATGTGCCGGCAGACCAATTTCTCAAAGCACTTCATGATGATAGGAGTGAGTGCCACTGGTCTGTAATTGTTGAGGTTATTGATAGGGAACTTCTTTGGCAGTGGAACAATGGTGGAAGCCTTCAAACAAGATGGAATAGTGGACTGGGATAAAGACCAACTGAAGATCCTGGTAAAGACTCCAGCCAACTGATCAGCACAGTCTTTAAGCACTCGGCCAGAGATATCGTTAGGACCGTTAGCAGCCTTTCTAGGGTCCACAGCCCTCAGAATGTTCCTCACCTCCTGTTCCTCCACAATGAGGTGGGGGCTACAATTGGCTGGTAGTTGTATTTTATCTGTCTCTGATGTCTCCAGCGAGCAAAGAAATGATTCAGTTCCTCTGCCAATGAAGCATCCCCCTCAGCAGGGATGACATTGGTCAGTTGATGGTTTGTAATTTGTTGAATCCTTCGCCACACCTGCCTCATGTTATTGGTATAACTCAATCTTCCTCTTATAAGCAGCCTTGGTCTTCTGAATACCTTTCTTCAGATTAGCTCTGGCAACACTGTATCTTGCCCCATCACCAGACCTAAAAGCCTTGGTCCTGTCACGCAAGATGCACTTGGTCATCCAGGGTTTCTGATTGGGAAATTGATTTCAGTTGATTGCTTTGTTCAGAAATCCAAATTAAAGTGCCTACAACAGATAGCTGTTCATTCAGTAAAAAAGATTCTGCTTCTCTGATCAATTGATTTTATTCATAAACAGCTCATATTGCTAGAAATTAACCAGATTTGCCTTCCTTTAACCTAAGCCCATTATTCCATTTCAGGCCTCCAGGGATAATAGATAGGATGTCTGTGTAACCTGTGTAGCATCCTCTCTGGTACTTCAAAAGCACCATTATATCCCTGCCCTCTTCTTAAGACTAAAAATAATTCACTCTCTCTCATGTATTCCAGGAAGAAAATGGTGAGCTATCATCTATCTCTTTCAAATATGCAAGGTTTCTTAATATTTGAATACATGTTATTTGAATACATGTTATACTCTTTTCAGTGGCTTTTATTTGACAAAATCCAACTCTACATTTTAAAGCATCACTGGTATAGTGTATTTCATTAAAATAAAGCCCTCCGAAATTATTTTAGCAAGTAGATTATATTTGCCTCTCTGTACATTCATCTTAGATCACTCTTGGCTCAGTTTAGAAGCTAACCAACTTCTGTTAAAAATTCAATATTCTCTTTCAGTTCCTATGTCTATCCATATAGATCTGTTACTTCTTCTTATAGAGCTACTCAATATATTGTAATATACCTTTTCTTGCTTTCTTAATAATTCCTGGAAACTAAAACATACATTATTTACAGGGCATATTTGCTAACATTACTCCTTACCCCCCCCCCCCCCACCTTAACTAAAATCAAATGTTACAAGTCAGAAAATTATCTATACCCTGGACTCTGTCAATTAAGAGGCATTTCTCCTTTTTTGGTATCTGGATAGCTGAATTTTTACCTTTTCTTTTATTGAGTATTAACCTGGTTCTCTTCCATGCTTCCTGATTAAGGTCAGTATCTCCTGGTTCTGATAGTTGCTATATAATACCAGTTTTGGATACTTTATGCTTATCTCAAGACAGATGATGAATTAACTATTATAGTGAAGTATAGGGTAGTTGCCTCATTTAACAGACAGATAACAGATAATCAGAATTGGAAGGGACCTTGTAGGTTATCTAGTCCAACCCCCAGCCCAAGCAGGAGACCCTACACCATTTCTGACAAATGGCAATCCAATCTTTTCTTGAAAGTTTCATATGATGATGTTCCACAACTTCTTAGGGCAAGCTGTTCCATTGGTTGATTGTTCTCACTGTCAGAAAGTTTCTCCTTATTTCTAGGTTAAATCTCTCCTTGTTCAGTTTCCATCTATTATTCCATGTCTGGCCTATAGATGCTTTAGAAAATAGCTTGACCCCTTCTTCTCTGTAGCAGCCCCTCAAATATTGGAACACTGGCATCATGTCTCCTCTGGTCCTTCTCTTCATTAGACTAGCCATGCCCAGTTCCTGTAACCATTCTTCATATGTTTTAGTCTCCAGTCCCCTAATCATCCTGATGCTCTTCTCTTTATTTGATGTGGGGGTTACTGCTTTAGTCACAATTCCAGATGATCAAACTTTGTGTTTGTGTGAAACAGTTTATTCCAGGCTCAGTGGAGCTCTGCCTTGATGTTGGGAAAAACCGGGCAGCATTATCATTTTCATAGTTTAAAACCAACCCCTTATCATTTCTATCAGCCAAACCGCATGTATTTTTGGGCTACCAAATAATGAAAAGCAACAATTTTCTTATCCTAATTAACCAGCCAAACAATATTTTCCAGACAAATTTTTAAGACATATATGTATGTATGTTTGGACCATAAGGAAATCTGAGCACCAAACAATTAAGGCCCTTGAACTATGGTGCTGCAGAAGACTCCTGTGAGTCCCTGGACTGCAAGGCAATCAAACTGGTCAGTCCTAGAGAAGATCAACCCTGACTGCTCTTTAGAAGGCCAGATCCTGAAGATGAAACTCAAATACTTTGGCCACCTAATGACAAGGAAGGACTCACTGGAGAAGAGCCTAATGCTGGGAACGATTGAGGGTAGAAGAAGAAAGGGATTGCAGAGAATGAGGTGGCTGGAGCAGTCGGCATGGACTTAAATGGACTCTGGGAGATTGTAGAGGACAGGAAGGCCTGGAGGAGCATTGTCCATGGGGTCGAGATGGGTTGGAAATGACTTCAAGACTAACAACAACAACAACAACAACAACAACAACAACAACAACAACAATTTATGTATGTGCATTTTTCCGATTATTTGCAATCTGATATATATCTATTACAGATATATTTATCATAGTTATTATAATTATGATCATCATCTACATTTCAGAAAAATTCCTATGAAAGAAAGATAGGTATGGAAAGACTGATTGAAAGAACCAAAGTGCTGAAATTGCCTAAAAGCTTTGGCTTGCATCCATTCTCCACTTGCATTTCAAAGCTCATATGAGTTGTAAAGTGTTATACTTTCCAATGAAGCATTTTTACCCAACGTTCATGTTTGTATGGTGGCTGCATTTGAAACACATTCTAATTAATATTTGTAGGAAGCAACACACTTTTTCTAGAAACTTTTCTTCAGGAATGATCAAAGGATATATAAAAATGTCTCATCTACTGAACAAGGTTTGCATAGCAACAGTAATTCAATAGTAATTCGCTGATTTGCTTCAGTGTCTAATAAACTGAAACAGAGTCAGAAATAAATACTGTATATTCAGCTCCTAAAGAGACAACAATATGATAAATCAGTCACATTGGAACTGCTCTTCAAATGGTTGAGAATCCTGCTGTGAAGTGTCCAAAATGTGTACTTTCAGCACTGATACAGTGATACCAAGAACTGAGACTGAGACTGTGGATCTGAATTTGGAGATATTTTGGTAGAATGATGACTTGCTTCAGCTTAGAAATTGAATTGCTCAGCACTCTCAAGAACTTTTTTAAAGACTGCATGAAGACAGAAAGACTAACTTTGAACCTATTATCTATTTTTGATAAAAACTTTACTGATTCATATATCACCAAGTATAACATGCTATTTTATAAATTATGAAAATCACCAGCATACTTATTACCTTGATGTTCTTCTGATTTATAATCCAAGCCAACATAGATTGCAATATGCTGACTGAGAATCCCCAGATTTTGTATATTTTAATTCTGATTTCAAAGAGTTCAACAATGAAAATTTTATTGCTTGACTTCCTGTGTTTCATAACTTTTTCATTAAAGAAACTGAGATGCATTGAGAGAAATGTTAAGCTGAGAAGCTTAATGGAGTATAAATTATGAGGAAATGGAAAGGATGAGTTATAATTCATACTGTGGAAGATAAAGATGTCAAGGCAGAAAAAACAGTAAGAGAATACTGCATATTCATATGCTGCTTGTTGATTTCACAATAAACATCACAATAACATTATATACAAGGACTATGATGAGAACTGAATGTTGGTCTAGACATACTTTGATCTTCATATGGTTACAAGGCTCTACATATGTACTTTGCTATTGTGGAAAATGATTTGTCAGAAATAAAAAGCAATGGCTGTAGCTCCCTGCTTATTTTAATATTTGTTCTGTAAGCCATTGAAATTTATATTTCCTATTTTGATAGTGGAACATTATGCTTGGTGTTTACTTATAACACTTATTTGCAAAGTACTCAATGTAGTTTGCATATCAGTAATCTGAAAAAATTATATGAAGCAATTTATAGAAGGAAAATGAAATGAGATCAGAATCATAGTTTTTTCTAAGGCTAGCTAATGAATTGATGATTAAACAGACTTGAGAAAAGCAAGTCCACTATTCAGCTCCTAAATTTTTCAATGTATGCATATTTTTTAAAAATGTAAACTCTTTTTAATTGTTATTGCTTTTAAAATAACAGAGGAACAAAAAGAAATCAAAATGTAGAAATATAAAAATGCATACATAACTAAACTACAAGAAATGCTTCAAAATAAGTGAAAAATTATTGCATAAAAATGCAAAATATAAATTATGATACTATTAGTAATCTACTACAATTCTATATAAGATTATGTAAAACAATGTTATTAAATTCTGTATATGTATATATGTGTGTATATTAACATATATAACTATGCCTTTTTAAACTATTGTATTATATATCAAGTCCCATATTTCATTATATTTATCCACACAAGGATAACTGATAGCCATTTACTCAATGGTTTGAAGACCTCATTTCCTACTTATGAACAGATTGTCTATAGTCATAAACATTGTATAAATAGATATAATGAGATGTGAGATTCTTTTATAAAATGGAATTAAAGCAGGACAAAGATCCACCCCAAAATATGATAAGAACAGCTATTAATGTTTGTTCTTTTTTCTAGCAGGTGATATTCGGTAGCGGGAGGAAATATAACCATGGGAATCAATTGAATCCATTTCTTTTGCTTGTCCTTCTAATGACCAACACTGTCTATCACCTTATTCTTAAAGAAGAAAAAGGCTCGTCAGTCAAGGCAAGGCAGTTTATTCAAGCAGACCTCTCTGTCAACTGAACAATAGAAATATGGGACATTAATGTGACTGATATTCCCTAAGTCTTCAGACATGAAAACACCAGCAGGCTCTGACCAAGATCTCTGTTACAAATCTGTCCTTTTATCTTTCTTGGAGTAGAATGCAAAACACTTCCAAGGAAAATTTAGATTGGAAATGTTTGCTTCTTGGCCTTTTGGCTAAAATTAAGTATATGTGTGTAGCTTGGAAAAACATCCTACTGACAAAGAATAAGAAGATTGATTACAGCACTGTAATATGGTTTTAACTCTTCATCTATAAATCTTTTAAAGGCAGGCATTATACTGTCCTGTGGAAAGCCTCCCAAATAAGTGATTTGTTTGTGCACTATTTCACCCTTAATATGTGCAGTAAGAAATGTGTCTGTTCTTTTTACCTTATTTGAAGATAAGCCACCTACCATATTTGAATGTTCCATTCTGATCATTTTGCAAATCTCAAACTATCTGTTGGAATGTTTGAACATTAAGCCAGGATCTCCTCTTCTTGGTTTTCTCTTCCCATGTATGATGGCAAGAAAATAATTACACCTCCTTAACTAGGGAGATAGTTAGCTAGTTCCAGTCCAGCTGAGGTCATATCCTGTAAACTATAATACACATACTTTCAAAAGGTACATTATATGGTTCACTTCATCCTTTCCAAACAATTTACTGACAACCTCATGTTCACTAAACTGAAACTTGTTCCTCCAATGGATGGATAGAGTATGCTGGCAGCTTCAGATCAAAATGGATTTAATTAGCAAACTGTCTTGTAAATTTATGCAGGATTAGGAAGCATTTTCTTCACTAAGCTAGGATGTATAATATAATAGCTCACCATAACCCTAATTGCTGTCACAAATGACAATATAGTGATATATATTAGTGTCAGAGAAAAAATATTTTTTACTGCTACACAACAGTGCTTGCCATGGTTGAAAAAAAAGGTTGATTTTATTTTCACCAATTTTGTCATCCACTGTTGCACGACATATATCAGGGAATGTCACTTTTTAAAAACTCTCTACAAATCAAGAAGCCTTGGGTTTTGATGACTGGCTAAAGATCTTTAAGAATGATTCAGAGCCTGTTGTTTGGATAACCTGTCATACTATAGATTTCAACAACATTGCTAGATCAAGTGGTAGGAAATCTATAATATTTCCCAGAATCCTTTTTTTTCTGAAGGGAAATTAAATTAATAGGATACTTTATTTCTGTAGTACCTGTATCAAAAGTTCTCATACCCATTAGTTAGTGATATGGCTCTTTTATAAGTCATTGCCATGTTCTAGATCACAGGTGTCAAACTTGCAGCGAGCGTCATATTGTCATCACATGATGCTTTGCGACATTTTTTTCCCTTTGTGAACCTGGGATGGGCATGGCCTGCATGTGACAAATCCAGCCCATGGGCCCAGGTTGACACCCCTGTTCTTGATGACTAAATCATAGTATATAGTAATTCTTAATTCTATTTATTTGACTTTAAATAGAAACAATACGTCATTTCTTGAAAATATTTATATATTGTTTATTATATAACTCTTGAAGCAGTTACAGGTGTTTGTTTATTAGCAATAATTGTTCTCACTAAGTATTCAATAAAGAATGCAAACATACTTATTTTAGACTTGTTTCATTTTTAGCAATTGCCATAGTCTTGTGAATGTATGTATATATGTATAGGCGTGTGTGTGTGTGTGTGTGCGTGTGTGTGCGTGCATGCGTGTATGCATTTGTACTTGTTTGTATGTGTATATATGTTCATTGCTCTGAATGATAGTGTTTGCATTTGAAGAAATAGAGTCTGGTGCCATAAAAGTATTTGTAAAGATTCTTCATTGTTACAGTAGTAGTAGAGACTAGAAATCAAATGAAAAAAGATTGGATGGCCTAGAAATCTTTGAGAGAAGACAACTAAGAGGGTAAGGAGTGAGTGGGCGGGAAGGGTTCCCGCGGGCCATGTGGGCAGCACAGCCTTGTGTTTCTGCACAGCCTGGATTAATTGCTTTTGGGGGGTGCTCTGCAGGTGAGATTTCTCTGCGGCCCACCAAAATTTTCTCATGGCCCACCAGTGGGCTGCAGCCGCTGGGCTAGATGATGTGGAATAAATATATTAAACCTTGCTTGTGTGTGGGCATGTGTAGACTGGCACAGAACAATCATACTGGCTGTCAGTTAAGGTTTGTAATATAGTTTACCACTACAGATTAAAAGCATAAAATGTATGAAATGTGTTATGCATATGGAAAAATTCCTAACAAGTTATATATCTTTGAAGAAATTTGCACAAAAACCTTACACCTTTCAGTTTGAACCTTTAAAAAGATTTCAGATAACAGGGAAAATATATTTTTAAATTAAATTGACTAATTCACAAAATCAGATTTCAAGAGAAGCTGAAATTTACAGAAATTCCAATTCTTATCTTAGAGTTACTCCTAATGCTACATTTAAGTTCTTCTAGTAGTTTTAAGGCTAGGTAAGAATCCCACAGGACAGAGGTAATAATGAATATGTTTATTCATCCTGGTTTCATCTGAAATTAGATTAACTCTTCACACATTGGGTCCATCAAATAGGTTTTCTTATAAGGTATTATATAAGAACCTAAGGGCTAATGCTGAATCCTATGCTATTATGCCCTAATATTCTGAATATTTCTGTATATAATATTATCTGAAAATAAAATAAAATGTTTTCATACTCTATCTCATCTACCTATAAAAAACTATCTGCATTACATTTATACACTACTCAAGAGCATGAAAAATGCATGATTAACTGGCAATCACGGAGTTATTATTTTGCACAGAAAGAGTAAATTGATTTTTGAATTCTTATTCTTCATATGACTATAAGGTTAACATGGTTGGTAGCATGCCATGCCACTACGGTTCCATAAATTTTTCCATGTTCCAATGGAACATGAAATAAATGTTTACAAATCTGTTTATTTGCACTATGTAGGCCCTTTTTAAATATCTTTGTAAAATGTTGGGAACATTTTAGTATTCACCAGAGAAACTTTGCTGTACACTGTCACTTTGACTGAAATATGAGTTTATGTATATTTGATTAATCCTATTTGTGAAGCCTTTCCCAATATGATGCTCTTCCAATGTGTTAAAATTGTGTTTACAGAATTTGCAACCTATTCTGAAAGTTTATTGTATACTTTTAAATTTAAATTATTTTCAAGTTACTTTATTAATTACATTTACATAAATTTACTTTTATATATATATAAGTTGAAATGTAAACAATATTGAGATTCTGCAGTGATTTAAGATATGAATTTGCACACTCAAGAAATTGATGGATGACAGATGTCATAGAGTGACTACAGAATATGAGCTGAGCTGATAGCAATTGCACTGTTTTTTTCCATGAGGAAATTGAAGTTATTCAGACAAATATTAAACATTATAACTGAGATCAGTATAGCCTGGAAAGACTTTCACAGCAGAGTAAATGTCAGGCTTCCGTAATTTCAACATTCAATAAAGAAAATGTTGAAAATGAGATTTTAGAAAATGAATGTGAAGAGCAAAACAATATAGCAGGATTCAATCCAAAGAAAGACAGAGCGCATCAGAATAATAATAAAAGCAGTTCATCTGGATGTCTCCAAAGTCATACTTGGTCAATCAGATACTATAGAAAGTTCTAGAAACTGGATAGTCATTTACCTGAGGTCAATTTATATTTATTTTGAAAAAGTTTAAGAGTGTATTGTATTTTATTTATGCATTTGGATGAGGCTTCAAATAATATCTCCTAAGACTCTTAGAAACTTGCCCTGATCATTTCACAACTGGATAATTGCAAAATTCTCTATATGTGAATTCCCTTGAAGAACACTCCAAAGCTCCAGCAGGTTCAATATGTGGCAGTATGAGCAATAATGGGCACCTTCTGATAAGACCTTGTGTCACCACTAATATGGAGTTGCCAAATTGACAGTTAACTTTTGAGTTTAATTCAAGGTGCTCATTATTATATATAAAATCCTGTACATCAAAAGGCTGGATATCTAAGTAACAGTGGTGGGATTCAATTTTTTTTACTACTGGTTCTGTGGGTGTGGCTTGGTGGGCATGGCTTAGTGGGCATGGCTTGGTGGGCATGGCAGGGGAATGATACTGTAAAATGTCCTTTCCCTCCCCACTCCTGGGGGAAGGTTACTGCAAAATACCATTCCCTCCCCACCCCACTAATCTGCTTTCCAGCTCCAGCAACAAAAGAAGACTCAGCCAATCAGCTGGGACTCAGGAGGCAGGGAATAGATGGGGGCAGGGCCAATCAGAGGTGGTATTTGCTGGTTCTATGAACTACTCAAAATTTCCACTACTGGTTCTCCAGAACTGCTCAGAACCTGCCAAATACCATCTCTGCTAAGCAAGTACATGTCTCTAACTATTTCTGTTGACCAGTGCATTCTAGTACAGTGTATATGCTCTTTGTCCCCAATCTTAAGCACTGTCTTTTCACAGGACCAAGGAAGCATGCTCCCATGCCCCCATCATCTGGAACAGAATTTTCCCAAAGATAAGAACAATGTCCTCTCTTCCAGGATTCCAGAAAGATATTAAAACCTGGCTTGTTCCTGGGGCTAAAGTTAATTTATCAATCTATTTGTCTAGAATGGTATAAAGTCTCCTGCCTGAGCAGGGGATTGGACTGGAAGACCTCCTATGTCCCTTCCAACA